>NC_079451.1:8068987-8156487 GCF_903798145.1 Danio aesculapii
TGACATTCATTTTTCAGGTGTGGCAAACAAAATTCAACATCTGATAGACGTCATAGTGGTAACGTCCACACAAATGTCAAACTGTAACATCATTAGATGTTGATATTTGGTTGATTTAAGGTTGGACGTTGGACAATGACATTGACCTGACGTTGAGTTCTGACGTCAACCTGATTGTCATTTCCAAACAAAATGCAGCGTCCCTATGACATTAGGGTACAATGTCAATCTGACGTCATGTTGACGTCTCGTGCCTGCTGGGTGTTTAACGCCATTTCGGTCATCATACAGTAAACATCCCTCATCTTCTCATCTGTGGCATGCATCTAAACAGCCTCTGGGTCAATGCGTGTAACGATTTTGGACATCTTCTTGGACACTTTTAATGCTTTCGAACAGTTTGCTGCAATTATAAATCGCTCATGTCTTGAGGAAGTTCATTATGATGTGATTTACCTTCTGTGTGCGATTTGATTGGACAGGAATCACAGGACTGATTTTTCTAATCCCCATAGACAGGAAATAATAAAGTAATGACTGCAGTTTGAAGGAAAGTAGTGGAGTAAAAGTACTAATACAGCATTAAAAATGTACTCAAGTGAGAGTAAAAGTGCACATTTTCAACTACTTAGTAAATTACAATTCCTGAGAAAAACTGCTCAATTACAGTAATTTCAGTATTTGTAATAAGTTACTTTACACCACTGCCTGTGCATTAACCCATTAGATCGGCCTGTGAAAAAAAGAAAAACCTTTCTGGAGTATAACAGCAAATTGAAGTGTGTGTATGCATGTCTGTGAGTGTATGAGAGTGTGAGAATGACCTTTGCGCACTTACCTTGATGTCTTCAAAATTAAATCAATATATGCATCTCAGCTCTCAGAACTACGTGGAGTAAATAAAAACAAAGATTGTGTATTTATGCACCATCAAATGTAGCTATAATGGAAGTCAATGAGGCAAAAACAACCACCAACAGTAAATTAGGGAGAAAAAAAATCTAAATCTAACAATGCATCAAAGCCAATGTTGTTTCTAATCATTCACATGTCCAAGACTGTGATCAAAGGTAAAAAAACACAGTCTACAATAATAATTTTGTGTGTGTTTTTTTTCCCCAACAAATCAGTGACATCATTTGTGAACTTGGCAATTAAAGAGTTAAAATCCTGTAATTTTCCAAACAATTAAGTAGTCTTGATCAGTACTGAGGTTGATTTATGGAAAAATAAAATAAAAAAGATCTGATGCATCAGCAGTTTTATTTCAGTGGATTTTTTCATTCCAAACATAAGAAAAGGGTAGTAAATTTAAACAGCGCCAAGGGTTAAAAGATGGCTCAAGATGTCGCCTTAAAATTAAGTTAATTAACAATGCGCATAATTGTAAAAATGAAGTGAAGTAAACGTATCCTTTCCAAGTTAAAACAGCTTTACTGAGTTAACTTGTCCCTTTACAGGCAACTGGTTCACTCGCTTTTTATAGTGTACAGGAAAAACAAAAAAGAAATCTGTTCATAAAACTGGTTCATTAAGCCCTTGCCCAAAGATCCCAATACTTCAAACAGCAATTTAACATCTAAATGCTGCAAAATACTAAATAATATAAATAGAATTCTTTTAAAATATAAATATAAATACTAAATACTGCATATATTGAAAACAGGAGGAGGCCTAAAATAACTCCATACTTTATTTTTATTCCCCATCCAAATGAAACAAAATGGCACTTGCCAGACAGGCAATACTTACTGTAAATCATCTTAGTGCTTGTCTCTGAATGCCTGTATAATTCTGTAACCAATCTATGAGTATGTTGTTATCTATTGCATTGAATGAAGCACTAAGAACAGGTAAAACTAATAGTGAGATGCAGCTTTGGTCTAATGCAAACAGCAGGTCATTTGTAATTTTATCAAGTGCAGTTTCTGTACTGTGATGGGGCCTGAAAGCTGACATTAATGTCATTAGCTTGCAAGAAGGGGCATAACTGTGCAGGCAGATCCTTTTCTAAACAAATGCGCTTTTTTTCGACCACACAACCGAGTTTAAAAACTGTTTTTGGCCATAAATCATACAATCAACTGATTCAATCACAAATGCCGATTCATCCACCTGAGACACTGACTACTGCATTTTAATTTCTAACATATAGTTATTGTTTTATATATATATATATATATATATATATATATATATATATATATATATATATATATATATATATATATATATATATTTATCCAATATATTTGGAGACACCTAAGAAGTTTTCTTGCACCTCAAGATCCTTGTCAAAGCTTTTAAGAAAATGTTCCACGGCAATTATATAACAAGTAGTTGTGCTCATTTTTAATTTTAAATTATACTGACATGTTTTAACATTTAATACTGTAAAGCAGCTTGCTTTAAAGCAATCTATGGTGTAAATGCTAAAAATATGTGATATTACAGTAAATCACTGCAAATGCTCAATTGCAAAGCTGGTGCACAAATCCATATTGCTATGCGCAGATGCTTTCTTAACAGCTGTTTTCTAAACTCTGCCATTTTTGTTGCTTTATTTATTCATAATTTGTATACTTTATTTGTTGCTAGGAAAAAAATACGTGCATCACATTTTAAAATATTCATCATTCTTTTTCCTTCAGCTTAGTGCCTTATTTATCAGGGGTCAACACAGCGGATTGAACCGCCAACTATGCCGGCATATGTTTTACGCAGTGAATACCCTTCCAGCCACAACCCAGTACTGGGAAACACCCATACACTCTTGCATTCACACACAAACTCATACACTATTGCCTATTTTGTTACGCCTACAGTATACTGCATGTCTTTGGACTGTGGGGGAAATCTGAGCACCCGGAGGAAACCAACGCGAACACAGGGAGAACATGAAAACTCCACAGAAATGCCAATTGGCCCAGCTGGGACTCGAACCAGAGACCTTCTTGATGTGAGGCGACAGTGCTAACCACTGAGCCACTGTGCCACTCCTAATTTTAAAATATTATATAATCTAAATGTCATTTCCAGCAAAAAAGATGGCATGGGGATGTATGTTTGCTAATCATAAATCCCTGCAAAATCATTTCAAACTTATGTTCACCTCAAAACAAAACAAAACACACACACACAAAAAAGTGAGCACATCATTGCCTTAAGAGGTTCAGCTGACATGGCAAGGGCAATGTACATCGCATTTGTTTGTTTTTCCTCACTAAATGTCACTGTTTATGTAAAACCCCGGCTGCATCTCATAAGTCTTCAAGATAAAGCCTGACCCAAGCCATCTGGATGCAATGAAAGATTTGTGTTTAGAGCTGATAGCGTGTTCGCCCCAACTTGTTTTGTTATGACCTCACCTAAGAAAAAAAAAACCTGTGATAATGGTAAAACTGGTGGAATTCCATTTCTGAAGGGCAAGCCGTATAAATGTTAGTGTGTAAACAGCTGGTTGAGGCTCATGGAGAGCTGGTGTCTGCTCTACAGCTTATCCCTCTCTCACCACACCAGGACAAGCCGCTTGTTGAACAAATATGCAAAGTTTGTCAGGCTTGAGCTGGTGGTTCCATTTATCAACCCACTGGCTGCCTTGATTTGGGACTTTACCCATCACAAAGGATTATACAACTGCAGCAAATTCTTTCATAGTTTTATGGAAAAGTCTTTGACTTGGACTTATTCCGGAATCCTCTGGCATTAGGGATTGGGCGTCGTGTAGGGAGAATAAACTTGAATGAATTCTCTTTAATATTTGGAATTTTCCTTCCCGAGCTGTAATCCTTTAACGCTGCGCTGTGAGTGAAGAAAACGCTGATCCAAAATCTGGGTAAACTTTCTCAAAGAACTTTGAAGATGGTCTGGGGTGTTCTAGCCAACAATTTCCATGTATATCCTTCACTGTTCGATTCTGACAGATCTAAAGGATCTTCTTAGCCAAAGAAATAACCACCAAAAAAGTGAGTTTAGAACCAGATGGAGACTGTAATATCTGTGATGGTTGCTGTCAAGTTATTATCGACACCTTCAGAAGCCAGATATGAATGATACTGAGCATTACAGCAGTAATGCGTTCAGACCCATTGTTGGATATGACTACCCGCTGAGTCAGAAAGCAGAAGTCCAAAACAGCTCTTGCAAATTTTCTCACTGAATGCAATGGATTATTTATCTATCTATCTGTCAGTCCGTTTGTCTCTCTATCAATTTTTCTATGAATACTCTTCTTTAGTGTTACATGATCGTTCTGAAGTCATTGTAATAAGATGATTTGCCACTATTTTTATGATCAGTTATGGGTGTTCAAACATGAATAATGGTTCTTATTATTATTAACAATAACCTTTTGTTTTTGTGGAAAAACACACACTTACCGGCCACTTTATTACATACACCTTACTAGTACCAGGTTGGACCCCCTTATGCCTTTTGAGCTGCCTTAATCCTTGGTGGCATAGATTCAACAAGGTACTGGAAATATTTCTCAGAGATTTTGGTCCATATTGACATGATAGCATCACACAGTCGCTGCAGATTTATCAGCTGCACATCCATGATTTGAATCTCCCATTCCACCACATCCCAAAGGTGCTCTATTGGATTGAAATCTGGTGACTTGGAGGCCATTTGAGTCTGAGTCTGTGGATGTTGCAGCAGAAATCGAAACTCATCAGACCAGGCAACATATTTTCAATCTTCTATTGTCTAATTCTGTGTGAATTGCAGCCTCAGTTTCCTGTTCTTAGCTGACAGGAGTGGCACCAGGTGTGGTCTTCTGCTGCTGTAGCCTATCCGCCTCAAGGTTTGATGTGTTGTGCGTTCAGAGATGCTCTTTTGCATACCTCGGTTGTAAGGAGTGGTTATTTGAGTTACTGTTGCCTTTCTATCAGCTCGAACCAGTCTGGCCATTCTCCTCTGACCTCTGGCAACAACAAGGCATTTGCGCCCACAGAACTGCCGCTCACTTAATAGTTTCACTTTTTCGGACCATTCTCTATAAACCATAGAGATAGTTATGTGTGAAAATCCCAGTAGATCAGCAGTTTCTAAAATACTAAGACCAGCCCATCTGGCACTAACAACCATGACACGTTAAGAGTCACTTAAATCACCTTTCTTCCCCATTCTGATGCTCAATTTGAACTGCAGCAGATCATCTGGACCATGTCTACATGCCTAAATGCACTGAGTTGCTGCAATGTGATTGGCTGATTTGCATTAACGAGCAGTTAGACAGGTGTATCTAATAAGTGGCCGGTGAGTGTGTATAGATCACAGATTTTAATTGTACTATATCTCAATTTCACAAAAAAACAATGAGTTTGTCAGTTCTTATGATGATTAGTTTGTTGTATCTTAAACATCAAAACATCACATCAGAATTATTTCTGAAATTTCTGAATAATTTTTTACAAACTAGATTTTTAAAAGCTTTTTCTTTTCATTTTAATAGATACTCTTACAGTACATGCCTAATAATTTCGATCGTGCAGATTTTATGTTGTTGGGATCCACATATTCATTTTAACATTCCAAAAAATGACAGACATGTAAAGACATAATAAAGTCTGTGAATTCTAAATCTAATATTTCCTATTTACTTATTTTATTCTATCATTTTGAACATTATATAATGTCCTGCATATAGCACTGTGCACAAGCTTCATCTAATACAAAATCTTCAGGAGAAGAGAGATCTCTCTCATCTCAAACTCCTCACCTCAGTGTAAATTAATGGAAGATATCGGTTACCATGGAAACAATACCCTGAGACGCCAAAGCCTAGTTTTTCTCTGCCTCAAGACTGATCCAACAGGTCCCTTTCCCTCCAAGGCATTGAGGCCAACAGCTGTTAACTGGACCCTCCTGAATTATTAGAGAGCACGACGGCACTGGCAGGGTCTGAATGAAATGAGGTAAGTGACAGAAGTCAACTACGTAATCTATATGACTGCCCACCCCTTCGCACATCTGAACAGACAAAAATTAAGAACGGCTACAACCTATGTTTTCATTTAGCTGAAAACAGAGATACACAGTCTTCCTATTACACAAAGCGAGCTCAAAAAGAGCCCGTTTATATTTAACTCTAAGACTTTGACAGGATTGTGAACAGGCAGTAATGAAATTCTCCATCGGAACATTAAAACACCTCCGCATCTCAATCTCACAGTTCCCGAACAGAGAATCGAAGTGCAACTTAAAATACCAACATCTATTACTATTTAAAAGCTGCTAACCTTAACGTGGAGGATTTACATAATCTTCCACCTCCAGCTGCAAACTTGGTGCAGATACCCTGCCCACACGAGCTCACAGTTTAACACAGTCCTGTGTGCACTAAATGTAGTACTACAGTCACAGGGGGTCTCTCAACCTGGAAGCCAGGCGCCACACATTGAGTCTTGCCAGGTCTTTAAAGAAGCCCTATAGTATACTTTAGTAGCATTTTATATCTCCCCCTAAAGTCCACTTATATTGTTAGTTAGGGTTTCATGCACCAAAAACAGTCATCATTTACTTTTATTTGGCCATTTCCTTATCCTTTCTGACCTATTAAAAACTGCTGTATTTTAGAACTTTGCACATAAATTGTTCCTACTACATGGTAGATATCATCAACATGGGTGTGTTGAGCAATAATGTATGTCCCTGTAACTGAAAAAGACAAAACAAGAGACAAGGGGCTGGGCAATTTTATTTATTCTTTGCCAGAAAACTAGTCAATCAAAAATGCCTTGTTTCTGTGTGTGATGAGATGGATGACATCTGTGGATGAGAATATGTAACTTTAGCCCACGTCCATGAATGTCTTTTTTATATTGTGAATTATATGCCATCTAAAAAAATAAAATAAATATAATTTCCATTGATCTGTGGGTTATTAGGATAGGACATTATTTGACCAAATATATTACTATATACATTTGAAAATCTAGAATATGAGGCTACAAAAAAAAAAAAAAAAGTTAAGGTAACTCAAACCATTTGAGGAAACCAATTGCAACAAACCATTTAAGTTTAAGAACTAACCCTAATCAGTACTGTGAACTTATTACATTTGAGTAAACGAAGCAATTTGAGCACAGTAAAACCCAATGAAATGAACAGAACTCAAACCAACTGAGTACAGTAAAACCCAAAAACTGAAGGCATCTCAAACCGTTTGAGGAAACCGATTGCTACAAACCATTTGAGTTAAAAAAAAAAAAACTAAACTTAAGTTGAAATAATGAGGTATGTAATTAACTCATTACCTTCAACAATGAGTTTAAAACTCTTTTAAATTTTTAGTTAACTACACTCATTTCATTTGATAAAGTTGCAAGTTGACTGTTGGGTTTTACAGTGCATATATACTGTATATATATATATATATATATATATATATATATATATATATATATATATATATATATATATATATATATATATATATATATATATATATATATATATATATGCTGTGAGTGGTGTTAGTGAGGCCAACAGGGGGCGCTCACTCAACCTGAAGCCTGTGTGAGTCCTAACAACCCAGTATAATGATGGGGACTCTATATTGCTCAGTGAGTGCCGTCTTTCGGGTGAGACATTGTCGTTAAAAATCCCAGCACGTCCTTTGAAAAAGAGTAGGGGTTTTAACCCTGGCATCCTGGCCAAATTTGCCTACTGGCCTCCTAATCCATATCATAATTGGCTTCATTACTCTGTCTCCTCTCCACCAATCAGCTGGTGTGCGATCTGGCGCAATATGGCTGAGTGGATGGTGGATGAGGAGATTCCTCCCTATTGCGTAAAGTGCTTTAAGGGTCCAGAAAAGCGCTATATAAATGTTAGGAATTAATGAATTAACTTCTGTTTATGTAAAATAAGATCTACTATAGGTCATAGTACAGTCCAGACAGATTTTGAGAGTTTGATGCCCCTCGCTGTAAAAAAACAACGTTGACTCAACTTAAAAATTTTAATACAACAAATATCAGGACATTGTTGAGTTGACTCAACTTTCAACCCAATTCCTTCACTTGACTAGATTTAAGTTGAGTAAACTCAAAATGTCCTGAAGTTTGTTGCCTTTTAAGTTGAGTTAACTTTTTTTTTTACATTGCTGGTCAGAAACTGAGCTCCAGCAGGACCTCTAACCTCTCAGATGTGAACAATAAATGTTCCCTCTGCAGGGAAATTTACATTTCTCCTCTAATATCTCAGCGATCCATTTCCCACAGTCTGTTGATTGTTTTGATGGTTATATACAGTATTAGCCACCAGTTTGCCTGAATGTAACAGTTACAAACTGTTTCATACAGCTGTTTAAACTAAATGTTCTCTTTAGTGGATCTGCAAGCCCTGAATCACTTTAGTGATTTGAGTTTGAATTGAAAATCTTGAAATCCATGGAGAAGTAGTATGTCATCCAGATGCTCTTTGCTACCACTTTCTGAATACTATGAATTCAGCCGTGCTACTCATTTCATGTACAGTTTGTCCCCTAGTAGTGAAGCAGGCATATTTGGATTCAAGGCTAGTCTCAAACTAAGAAAAAGGGAAGAAAACAATCTGAACCATGAAGAAGAAATAGAATTTGAAGGCTGAGGAGATTGCGGTTATCATCCTCTCAGATGCTTGAAATGTTTTCAGTTTTTTTCTCAGTTAGGGAGGAGAATGCCTCTCTAGAAGGACTCGGCCCAGCATTTCTTCTCTCCTCCTGTCCTCCAGCCCAACAGGAGCTGCCTCCCAGTGTTTTTCAGCCCTCCCTCATGCTGCAGGCTAGCTTGTTTTGGCTACAGCTGCTGAAAGGCAGACTAAATAATGTGATAACGTGTCGCTCCACAGTTGCGCCTCGCGCTGCCAAGACCCGCCACTGCTCTGGACATGCAAATCACTACAACTGCACAACACCTGCAAATCAAGGCTAGGTTGTCAAGAAACAAAACAAAAGCAAAAAAAACGGCGCCTTTGTGTGCATGTTTTCCCATTTTTTATCAGTGAAAGATAGAGGCCGCTGCGTTGGAGCAGACATAAATAAGAGGCGAGTATAAAAGGGAGAGCACAGTGCCTACGGGGCCCGTCAATCATAGCAGGCTTCATAGCACACACGTTATGTGAATGGCCCCTCGGTGGCTCCTATTCTACCTCTACCTTAAAAACACTTTCCTCTCCTGACGTTTCTCTCCCTGAAAAGAGAAAAAGAGACAGAATTTGATGTTTACGCTAGCTGTTAAACTTGTGAAACGTTATGTCACTTGCTAGCTGAGCCTGGCAAAAATGTGGTTTCAAGGCTTATAATCTCTCGAAACAATAAACAGCTGTTTAAGCATTTTACTTCAGAGTGACATGAGTCCTAATCCATGCTTGTCCCCTGAAAGAGTGAGCATTGTTCCTCCGTACGCCATTCGAGGCAGAACAACACGCTACTGTGTACAGAGCTAATCCTAATGCTAACCGCTTAAGCATCAACAGCACAATTGAGCTTCGCCAGAACACTTTCTTTTCGATGGGAAGAGAGGCGAAAGCAGCACTCATAACCTCTATTACATCGCCCTCCAATCCCTAGGTTGAACAGCTCGCACCAAACCGCCAATCATGCCCTTCTCCATGACAACCGCTCTCTGGGTAAACATTAGCGTAATGATGGGGCTCGTAGCGGTGGGGGTGTGGTGAATGGGGACTGACAGGTGTGTCAGTTCATGTGTGAAGATGCACAAAGCTAATTATGGGACTAAAAATATCGCTAATGACAACACCAAATCTACCATGCGCAAACAAAACAAGTGGTTCCTGCTTTGCTACGGTCAAACAGCATGTTTGTTCCATCCATTGATGCTATAATCATTGCTACAAGTGAAATAAGCTGTGAATGTAAGCAAACTTAAAGGAACACTCCACTTATTTTTTTTTTTTTTAGAAATAAGCTAATCAGATTAGACCATTAGCATCCCACTCAAACATTCCAAAAAGAGTTTTTGATATTTTTCCAATCTAAAGCATGACTCTTCGGTGGTTGCATTGTGTATTAAGACCTTGATATTTTCTATAAATGTTTGATTGTTGCATTTTTTTGACATTTTTGAACGAGATGCTAATAGTCTAATCTAATTCAATGATTTATGCTAAGCTAAGATGGTAAAAGTCAACTACTTAACTACAGTGAACTTGTAAAATGTGCCTATTTGCAAAAAAAAAAAAAAAAAAAAAAAATTAATGATAAAATTAATTTTTTTAAATAAAAAAGTAAATAAAATAAAAAAATAAAAAAATTAAAAATTAAAATAAATAATAAAAAATAATAAAATAAAATAAATAAATAAACAAAAAATAATATCTAAAATAAATAAATAATAAAATAAATAAATAAAATAAACAAAAAAATAATATAATCAAATCAAATAAATAAAAAAATCAAATAAAAAAAAAATTATAAATTATTTATAAAATAAATAATAAAATAAAATAAAATAAAATAATAACAATAAAAAAATTATAAAATAAATAAATAAAAAACTAAAAAATAAAACATAAATAAAAATAAACAAATAAAGAAAAAATTATAAAATAAAAAAATAATAAAAAATAATTATGAAATAAAATATAAAATAATACAAATAATAAAACAAAATAAAATAAATAAATAATAAATAAAATAAAAAATAAATAAAATATATAAATAATATATTTTTTAAATTAAATAAATAATTGAATAATAATAATAATAATAATAAAATTAAAAAAAATAAACAAAATAAAACAAGTAAAAAAAAAAAAAAAAAAAAAAAAAAATATATATATATATATATATATATATATATATATATATATATATATATATATATATATATATATATATATATATATATATATATATATATATATATATATATATATATAAAATAAAGAAAAAAAAATAAAGAAATAAAATAAAAATTCTGCCTTGATGTAAATACACGACTAGCAAAAAAACTGCAATTCCTTGGTGTGGTCAAAGTTAGTTCGCTTTTTAAACTTTTGGGAAAGGAGTTGCGATTAGCTCAGGGTGGGAACGTTCTAGATTAGATTCACACATACACTGGCTAATCAGACCTTCTTCTTATCTACTCCCCAAAAGGCTGACATCACTGTCTGAGAGAGAAATGTGGTGCACAAACACTGTCTGAGAATGCTCACTCCCTTGGAAGTTCACTTGTTTTTGGAAGGGTGTGCGGGTGTTTTGGAGAGCGAGCGAGTGAGCAAGAGGTTGGCAGAGAGAAATGGTTGTCTGTGTGACATCTTGTCATGGATTGGTCAGGCTCTCACGACCCCCACTCACGAAGATCACCATCACCTGACTTCTAATGAGCACACAGCTGCATCACATTCACGAGCACCAGATAAAAGCACAGCACTCCAGTCGCTCATTGTCCGGGCTCGTCTCGACGAAAGCGGACAACTGAGCGACCACTCAGCGTAGTCATCCTCAGCTAAAACAAACGATTTACTTACCTGTTCTCTTTGTATTCCTCCTAGTCTTCCTGGTCCTCCCGAATCGTCCTGTCTTCCAGTCCTTCCAAGTCTGTGTCATCCTCTGTCAGCTGTATCTGGTGTGTGCTGTCCATCCTCGTGTATTCCTGTTACCAGCCACGGAGGAAAAGACCCCAACATCATTCCTGATCCTCCTGGCTATCCTTCATGTGCTCCTTGTTGTCATTTAATAAACACCCTAACGTTTCCTTACCTCTGTCTCCTGTCCGCTTCATAACAGAAGCCCGGACCAATAACGACGACAACATGAGCACCCCCGATCACCTTCAAGAGCTGGTGGACCAGTTGAAGCGGATTCTACAGCCACCAGCTCCACTTTCCAACGCACCACCAGCACCGAGCACTTCCGCCTCCACAGTTTCTTCTTCGGCCCTTCCTTCCAGTCCCATGGCCCGACCAGCGCCCTACTCAGGCGGAGCGGGGGAGTGCAATGGTTTTCTGTTACAATGTTCCCTCATATTCGAAATGCAACCTTCTCTATATCCCACAGATAAGTCGAAGATCGCCTACATCGTATCTCTACTCTCTGGACCTGCACTTAAATGGGCTGAGACGATCTGGAACCAAGCCGGGCCGGTCATGAATTCCATCACTACCTTCACGGAGTATTTCAAAGAGGTGTTTGGACGTTCTGATGGGGAAGTAGCCGCTGGAGAGCAGCTGTATCATCTAAAGCAAGGTACTCTATCTACACAGGAATATGCTCTCCGGTTTCGCACTCTAGCAGCTGCAAGTGGATGGAATGAGAGATCGTTGTTGACCACGTACCGGCTCGGCTTGGAACCCACTCTCCGAATCCAACTGGCCACATTAGATGATACAATGGGTCTGGAGAGATTCATCCAACATTCTCTCCGATGTTCCGATCGTCTCCGTTCCTATCAACAGGACACCATCACCCCCTCGTCTGCACTCCTCCAATCGCCTGAGTCAACAGCCTCTCCAGAACCAGAACCCATGATAATAGAGTCTGGAAGACTGACATCAGCGGAACGACAGAGGAGGCTGACCCGGGGTCTGTGTCTATACTGCGGTGTCAGTGGACACACCCGTATGGAGTGTCCCCTTCGTCCCATTCGGACTTCAGTGAGTGTATTCAGTACGAATATTGAACAATGTAAACCACTTACTACCACCGTACAAATAACTACTGCCTCTATTTCTCTCCTTGTCACAGCCCTCATCGACTCCGGGTCAGCAGGGAACTTCATCTCCCAATCCCTCTGTCGTCAACTCCACCTCCGTACTGAGGCGTCCTCGCATATATACCAGATACAACCGATAACCCAGTGCACTCGATCTTCGACCCGTATCCATCGACAATGCGAAGACATCCTTCTTCAAGTGGGGTTGTTACATCAAGAGAGGATTCAATTTCTGGTTCTGGAGGGTGCAAATATGGACATCATTCTAGGGCGCCCGTGGCTGGTGAAGCACGATCCCATCATCTCTTGGGGCACAGGAGAGATAAAGAAATGGGGATCTGGATGTACACCTGCCTGTTTTCCAAATCTCCCTCTTCAAGGTCGGAACCCCATTCTTTGTTTGCAACATCGGTCGAGAGCCCTCCTGAGAAGCAGTCTATCCACATTCCTAAGGAGTACAGCTCCTTTCATGATGTCTTCTGCCCCAAGAGAGCTTCCCAGCTACCGCCGCATCGGCCATGGGACTGCGCGATCGACCTAGTTCCAGATGCCCAGTTGCCAAGAGGTAGGATCTACCCGCTCTCGCTTCCAGAGAATCAGGCAATGGAAGATTACATAAGGGAGGCTCTGAGTCAGGGGTACATACGTCACTCAAAATCAACCAGCCGCCTCAAGCTTCTTCTTTGTGGCCAAGAAGGACGGAGGGCTGCGTCCATGCATCGACTACAGGGTCCTAAATAACGGTACAGTAAAATACCGATATCCCCTTCCTCTGGTACCAGCCGCTTTGGAACAGCTCCGAGAAGCTAAAGTCTTCACTAAATTGGACCTCCGCAGCGCGTATAATCTGATAAGAATACGTGAGGGGGACCAATGGAAGACAGCATTCGTGACCCCTACTGGCCACTATGAATATGAGGTCATGCCTTACGGTCTGGTCAACGCCCCCTCCGTATTCCAAAACTTCATTCATGAAGTCCTCCGGGAGTTTCTTCACCACTGTGTAATAGTGTACATAGATGACATCCTCATTTACTCCCGGAGTGAGGCCGAACATCGCCAACACGTTGCGGAGGTCCTACACACATTGAGAGAACATCACCTCTACCTCAAAGCGGAGAAATGCTCATTCCACCAGAAGTCGATTCATTTCTTGGGATACATCATTGACCAAACCGGTATACGTATGGATGGGAAGAAAATTGAGGCTGTTCTATCCTGGTCAGAACCCACTTCCATTAAGGAGCTCCAGAGGTTTCTTGGGTTTGCTAACTTTTATAGACGGTTTATCAAGGACTACAGCAGGATTACATCACCTCTCACTAATCTCCTCAAGGGTAAACCCAAAGGACTGGAGTGGACCAAAGAAGCAGCCGCAGCCTTCCGCCTTCTTAAGAAGGAGTTCACAAGGGCCCCACTCCTGACTCATCCTGACCCAAATCTTCCTTTCGTGGTGGAAGTGGACGCATCCACCACCGGCGTCGGGGCAGTATTATCTCAACATCATGATACACCGCCCCGACTGCATCCCTGTGCCTATTTCTCTCGGAAGTTGAGCCCGGCGGAGCAGAATTACAGCATAGGAGACAGGGAGCTTCTAGCAATCAAGCTAGCCTTGGAGGAGTGGCGTCACTGGTTGGAGGGAGCCAAACATCCGTTCCAGGTGATCACAGATCACAAAAACCTCCAATACATCAAAGAGGCCAAGAGACTATGTCCACGTCAAGCCAGATGGTCACTTTTCTTCTCACGTTTTGATTTCTCCATTTCCTATCGTCCAGGACCCAAGAATCTAAGAGCAGACGCTCTCTCTCGATTACACGAGCATCACGATCATGAAGAACTCCCAACGAAGATTCTTCCCGAACACATCTCCATTTGTCCGATCACCTGGAACGCTCCTCCAGTCGTTGCCACTCCGGAAGCCCCTGCTCCGCCGGGATGCCCTCCTCATCGGCAGTTCATACCACCTGAACACCGGGTAGATCTGATCCACTCCTTACATACCTCGCTAGGCACTGGACATCCAGGGATCAACAATACTCTCTCGCTAGTATCCCAACGATTCTGGTGGCCAAACATGGCAAGGGATGTGAGGCAATATGTTCAGGGCTGTAAGGACTGTGCCCAATCCAAGAGCCCACGTCATCTACCCGCTGGAAAGCTCCATCCCTTGCCGATTCCGAACCGTCCCTGGTCACACCTAGGAGTGGACTTTATCACTGACCTCCCTTCGTCAGAAGGTAATACCTGTATTCTAGTCATAGTAGATAGATTCTCAAAGTTTGTCAAACTAATCCCTCTGAAAGGTCTTCCCACAGCCTTTGAAACTGCCGACAATATCTTTAATCAAGTCTTCAGGTCATTTGGTATTCCAGAAGATATTGTGTCGGACAGAGGTCCACAGTTCATCTCACGTCTATGGAAAGCCTTCTTCAAGCTCCTAGGTGTGGCCGTCAGCCTCTCTTCTGGATATCATCCCCAAACCAACGGGCAGACAGAGAGGAAGATTCAGGAGGTGGGACGGTTCCTGAGGACCTTCTGCAGTGGTCACCAGAACTCCTGGAGCCAGTATTTGGGCTGGGCAGAATATGCCCAAAATTCACTGCGGCAACCCTCCACCGGACTCACGCCATTCCAGTGCGTCCTGGGCTTCCAACCACCGCTCTTTCCCTGGGATGGCGAACCATCTGATGTCCCCGCAGTGGATCACTGGTTCCGGGAGAGCGAGAGAGTCTGGGACGAGGCTCATCAACATCTGCAGAGGGCAGTCCGTCGAAGCAAGGTAACCGCCGATAGGAGAAGGTCTGAAGAACCCAGATACACACCCGGACAAAAGGTGTGGCTATCCACCCGGGACATACGCATGCGACTGCCCTCTCGCAAGTTAAGTCCCCGATTTGTTGGTCCCTTCACCATCGTGGAACAGGTTAACCCCGTCACCTACAAACTACAATTACCCTCTCACTACCGTATTCACCCTACATTCCACGTATCACTCCTGAAACCCTATCACGATCCTGTTCTTCCCTCCACAGAGCCTGACCACGAAGAGGAACCCCCTCCTCCACTGCTCCTAGAAGAAGGAGCCGTCTACGCAGTGAAGGAGATCTTGCGTTCCCGACGTCGTGGTGGCCAGTTGGAGTACCTGGTGGACTGGGAAGGGTACGGCCCCGAAGAAAGGACATGGGTTCCCAGAGCTGATATTCTCGATCCTAGTCTCATGGTGGAGTTTCATGAGAGCCACCCTGAGTTCCCAGCGCCTAGAGGCAGAGGGAGACCACCACGGCGTCGGAGGTGTCGGCCCTCAGGAGCGGGCCCTGGGGAGGGGGGTACTGTCATGGATTGGTCAGGCTCTCACGACCCCCACTCACGAAGATCACCATCACCTGACTTCTAATGAGCACACAGCTGCATCACATTCACGAGCACCAGATAAAAGCACAGCACTCCAGTCGCTCATTGTCCGGGCTCGTCTCGACGAAAGCGGACAACTGAGCGACCACTCAGCGTAGTCATCCTCAGCTAAAACAAACGATTTACTTACCTGTTCTCTTTGTATTCCTCCTAGTCTTCCTGGTCCTCCCGAATCGTCCTGTCTTCCAGTCCTTCCAAGTCTGTGTCATCCTCTGTCAGCTGTATCTGGTGTGTGCTGTCCATCCTCGTGTATTCCTGTTACCCAGCCACGGAGGAAAAGACCCCAACATCATTCCTGATCCTCCTGGCTATCCTTCATGTGCTCCTTGTTGTCATTTAATAAACACCCTAACGTTTCCTTACCTCTGTCTCCTGTCCGCTTCATAACACATCTGCTGTTGCTAGATTCGTCAAGCCGTGAATTTGTTCAGAAATGGCACGGATGATTTACTCGAATAATCTTCAGAATCTTCAAAACTCTGCTTCTGTATGTAGACAGTGATTTCTGTATTTACATTACCTCGCTGGAAATAAATAGATTAAGGCGGTCAGGCTGTTTTTAGAAATAATAATAAATGAAAAACTTTTCGTTTATACTGCTTTATGTATGTTGCCTATGTTGGGAATTTGAATGAGTTAGTGACACTGAAAACATGCAGTATTGTAGAAATTACATAAATGAAAGAATGTGTTATTGCTTTTATTCTGAACACATGTTGGGGAGTTTAGTCATGTTTCACCATTAGACATACAAACAAAATTATTAATTATACTACTGACTTCCGGGTGCAGCTATGCTACCATTGTGGCTGGTGTTTTCTGGGAAATTGTCCTACCCCTTGGTTTCGAGTGTGGTCCTGAAAAATCTCTGTTCAAAGGGGTATCTACCTCTTCCCCATGGCCCTACACCTTCAAGCTAAAGAGAATTGGTAAGGTGATAGGGCTAAGGGGTAGAATTGGGATTGGGCCTAAGTGTCCTCCTAGGCTTCAGTTCATGGCAATTCACTGTGGGGGCTTTTCTGCTTCAGCCTATGTAACCCGGTGAGCGTTAAAACGATGCAGTCCTGTGTAAAATGTTTGGTGCACAACTTCGGGTTGTCTGTAATAAATTTACATTAATTTTATATTTGAATAGCCAAAATTACAAGTTTCCGTCTTTTAAATGTGATTAATCGTGATTAAATGTGATTAATATATAATTATTAATATATATATATATAAAAAGGATGAAAGTTTTGTCTCACAATGTGTATTTTCAAATAATATGTATTTAATTGCATATGCATTTATTGCGTATTTATATTGATATTAAATATCTATTCTGGCTTCAAGTTTAAGTACTTACAGTAGTAAACAGATGCAATTAAATACATGTGATTTTAAAATACACACAGTTTATAGGGTGTTGATAGTAATTTTGATTAGTGGTGTTGATAGTGATTCATTGCAATTACTATAAAAAATGTATGAAGTTGTAACTAAACATCAGTTGATAGTTATTTGAAAGTCCCCTAAAAGACATTATACTGACTATAAGTACAACTTTACAATAACTCTCTAATCAGTAAAAGATAGTTGACATGTTGAGAGGATCATCAAAATAAAGTGGAGTCCTTTTTACACCTGGACTGTGAAAAAGTACTGCAAACTTTATTTTTAAAAGGATGGATTCTGAATAAGCAGCATCATGGACCAGATTTTATACTGACAGTGAAATGTCTGGCTAATTTAGATCAACTTGGACCAGTTTGAAACAGCCAGTTTTTCCAGCAGAGAATAATCCATGAGGTGCCACTCTGACCGTACCATAATTTAGTATTGTGGTCTAATATAATAAAAGAATCAGTTCATTAACTTGAGTTTGATAAATGGCATCTACAATGTGTGTTTGGGAAAATAGTGTTAATTTACTAGTGCAATTTCCCTTAACTTAACTGAAATGAGGTCTGATATCCCTTTTTATTTTCACTATCCATTCAGAACGGATCTTTGTTTCACTAGGAAAGCAGTAAAATTCTAAATTTGTGTCACTTTCTTTTCGCTCATAAAATATAAAGCCAGGTACACAGCAATAAACCACAAAAAATTGGATCAATATTGGATATATTGTAATTGGATATATATATATATATATATATATATATATATATATATATATATATATATATATATATATATATATATACCATAGGAAATCCAAAAAAAATCCAAATAAACACAACATAAACTGAATTGAATAAAACTCAACTCCTCATTAAGGAATGCCGCATTGAATAAATGTTATCACACATTACAGAGGACAGCAGTAGAAGACACCGGCTCCTTCTGCCAATTAAAGAATCAAAGAGACAGTTTCCAGCAGCCCAGAATTATGGAAATCAAATTAAAGGGATAGTTCACCCCCCAAAACATGAATATTCTGCCATTATCTATTCATTCTCAAGTTTTTCAGTGAGAGAATGTCTACGAAAAACTCATTATGAAGTATTCATAATGTTCAGTAACTAATTTCCGGTTAATGTAATCTAAATGACATCATCATTAGATTATGTTTTAAACTGATCATATCAAAGTTTATTTTTATGAACTAGATTTTTAAAAGACGATCATTTAGCTTTAATATTGACCATATAGTATTGCCAGGTATCATTTAGTTTAATTTGTGGTCTTTGCTATTGAATTTGGGGACAAATAAGGTAAGAAAATTCAAAATAATGTAAAAGTAATCCAAAAATACACTGTATTTTGTTTTTGTATGTTGTAATTCACAAGTGTTCTCCGTTTTATTTACATATGTGAATTGTGAATTGCATTATAAAGCATTGATCTCTGCTCTGTAGAGTTGGTTCCTTCAGTGGCCCGTTTCCACTGAGTGGTACGGTACGGTATGGTTTGGTATGCTTTTTATGGCCGTTTCCACTGTCAAAAGGTACCTAAAAGCGAACCATACCGTACCACTTTTTGGGTACCCTTTGCAAAGGGTACCTAGCACAACAAAAGGGTACCAAAAGGTGGAGTTAGATGTGCAGCTGAACACTATTGGTTTACAGAGATCTGTCTCTTGCTTGTGCAACAAGCCAGAATGAAAACAAAAAATGCGCCATTTTTAAATACACAGCCGAGACATTACATCATTATAATATATACATATAATAACGAGCCATGGTCAACCCAAAAAGAGCAATTAGATATAGCTACTAGTTACTTCTCATAAATAGTAACTGAGTTACTTAATTATAAAAGTAACTAATTACTAGGGAAAGTAACTATTGCGTTACTTTAAAAAAAATGCAATTTGTCAAATGACTATAAAATAAATATAAAACATTGTACACTAATCTACACCATTTTAATGTTGTTGTGGGACAATGTAAGAGAAGCATGTCCTCAATATATCTAGATATTATGTTATTTAATTCTGTCTGAGTAATAAGTGTTTGCTGTGGAGGAAAAATTTTGTTTTATTTGCTTTCACATCATGGCTTTGTCTCATCCTTTGGTGGCAGAGCTCGTGTTATCACCTGCGTGACTACTAATTTTGTGGCGGCATGTGATGACGTAAGGTGCTTTATTAGGTAAGAATTGTCACCTGAGAATTATAAGGTTCTATCTGTGTTCACGTACAAAGAAACACATTAATAAATGTTATCTGGGATGCAATTACAATGTAATAGCAATACAATTACATTCAAGAAAATAGTTTGTAATTACATTATGTAATGTGTATGTTTACGTGAATAACTTTAAATACACAAATACAGTACATGAAATATAAAAAAGAAACATTTACGTTTATAAATATTATCTTGGATGTAACTACAATATATTTACAATGCAATAGACTGATTTCACGCCGCTGCCATTTTTAAAAGCGAAATCGAGGCTGTGATGGGAAGAAACCCGGAAGTATCGTTGGGAGTTACATTTGAACGTTGTGTACATGGCTGTATATCTTATCAGTGAAGAAAAAGTGACACAAATTTATAAATTCACTGCCTTCCGAGTGCCCCGAAGGTCGTTCTGAATGAATGGTGAAAATAAAAAGGGATATCACAGCTCATTTTCAGCTAAGTTAAGGGAAATGGCACTAGTTAGCTAATGTTTTCTTTCCCAAACACAGGTTTTAGACACCTTTTATCAAACTCGAGTTAATGAACTGATTCTTTCAATATATTAGACTTGTCACGATACTGAATTAAAAGAAAAACCGTCCATTTCCCGCTAACATTTAAGGCACTGTTGATGGCTTTCTTAAAACAGCGCTGATTTGCCATTGCGTTCACGTGCTCAACAGAAATGCTTGTGATTGGCCGAGAAAGTCATCAGTTCCCCCTCCGCTGTTTACCGTGCACAAACACAGACGAGCCGAGCGATCTGCTTGATAACTCGACGGATCTTCATGGCTGCTTCGCGCTCGTGCTCCAGTCTCCGTGTATCTGTGTTTGCACTCAGTTTACCGCTCTTCACCCAGTGCAAACACAGATACACGGAGACTGGAGCACGAAGCACGAAACGTGTAGATCAGTCGAGTCATCTGCGCTCAGCGGCGCTTCAATGTTAGCGGGAAATAGACGGTTTTAAAACTTAAGTACCAGGACAACACTATTACAGACAACACAAGAGTGTGCTACAGAGGACTGCAGTGTTTTATCGCTCTCCGGGTTACATAGACTGAAGCAGGGAAGCGTCCCCACTGTGTTTAACTGGTGCCATGAACTGAAGCTTATGAGGACACTTGAACATATTACTCTTAAAGAGATTGTGATGTTGTTAGATGCTAAATTGCTTATAATTGTTTCAATTAAACTTACTGAATGATATTAAAGTGATGTTTAGACCATTTATGCATTTTGAAAGCTCGGCAACAGCTCGAGGATTGTAGTCCACAGCATGTTACTGCAATGTTTACACTGCTGGTCATATACTTCCGGGTTTCTTCCCACCACAGCCTCGCTTTGGTTCTTTAAAATGGCGGCCGCGTGAAATAAGCATATTACAATGTAATGATATATGTAATTACATATTTAAATTATAAATCAAGATTAAAGTTTGTAATTACACATTACTTACATTTTTAATAACTTTCTTTTTCAACAATGTCAAATTTAACATTTCATCTCAATGTCAAAAAATGCTTCACATTTTAAAAAAAATCATCACATTTACCCACTTTTCCAGTTTCAGGTTTCTTCTCAATTTTGTGTGGTGCAACATTATTTAGTCCACTCTGATTTTGTGTTTCTTTCTTGTCTTTCCCTCTGTCAACGGAGCAATCCAGCGAAATGAGAAATGTGATTTTATGTTAATTTGGAATAGAATATGTAATGTTCTCAATAATATTTGTAAAAGAAACACAGGCCCTATATGTGCCATTTACATATATCACAATTAATATGGAAAACGAGTGCATGCTTTTATCAAAACTAATATTGGAATTTATTTAAATGCGTGTGCGTGTAAAACAATATCATTTGCAAAAAGAAATTATGGGGTTCTTCTTTAAAGAATTTGTTACTCCACCCCGTTTAGAGCATCATTATGGGCGTTTTACGTTATAACTAAGGTGGTTCAAACGATGGATCTACGGGTTTTGGGAAACACTTGTCACATCGTTCTTTTCCCAAATGATGCATATGACAGTTCATACTATGATAGTTCAGCCACGAATTACGTTGTTGTTTGGGAAACGCACCCCTTGCCGTTTATTACAAGGTTTTTGCACTGCAATATACAACACCATCCCAGACAATATATCACTTTAAACTATTTTTAATATAAATTTTTAATAGTTACTTTTTCGAAATGTTCAAAGTTAAAAGTTGAAAGAAAGATCAAGGGTCCCATAATGCAATTCAGAAAGCATAAATAAACAGGGAAAAATAAAAACAATAATCACAAAATAGGGAAAACTGCTCATTTACGAATATTTTTTGATATTAATATATTAATTTAATATTAAACATTTGATTATATTACTGACCACAATTTGTAATCAAGAGAAAAAATCTGTAAATAAATAATATACTGTATACCCAGAACTGTTTTTGTGGGAGGAAACGCTAAAAATATAACTGTCTTTGACAGCAGCGTCTGATTTGTGATCGTTCTTCTCAGTTGCATCTTTTCAGCATTCATTTAATCCTTGTACAGCTACACATATATAATTTATCAGTCATTTATAATTAACCGATATACCATCTGATTTCTTTCACCAACTCAATGATCGGTTATTTTAAAGGGCACTAAAAGGGAAGCTTTTCAGTAAATTATGACAGAAATGTAATTCCGTTTGTCACAGAGACTTCAGAAGACTTGCGTGCCTTGTGGGATATTTGTTTGGGATACTTAATAGTGTTTTTGGATCGTTTTTTTTTTTAAGCTTCAAAGCATCAATCTCCTTTATCTGCCGCCTGCGTAAAACAGCGACTGATATACAATTCAAAAAGTCTCCTTTTGCCTTCTACGAAAAGAAATTCCCGCATCGCCTGACGTTCGCTCATCTGTTTGCAGTGTATTCATCTGTCGTGTCAATTTGTTCATCTCGAGAAGGTCACCCATCTAATGACGTCCGTGTGACATCTTCTGAATATTAACCGGCGTCGTCCATCCAAAGCGATGAGTTCATTTTCTCCTTCTCCTCCACCCCTTCAGCTGTGGAATATGAGATCAGCCTCTGCACTGTACACAGCCACCGGTGGCCAGATGTTCAATTAGCCTGTATTTCTGTTCCGAGCTTTGATGCTCCCCGCGCTGCTCTCCGGCCTCGGCGCTTTGTTCTCAAATCAGCCTAAGGCTCATTTCAGCACCCGCTGTGAAGACGACGCACAACCTGGCACCTCACACCGCACCGCTATTTGCACTCGCTTGTTTGTAATACACAAACGTGCTTGCAGGGAAGGTGACTCGCCAAATGACAAATGGGCTGTTGACGTAAAGTCGCACATGACAGAAATGAATATAATCAGTGCTGTCATCATTTAAAATGCTGTAAATGGTTTGACATTTCATTGTCTTTCATGCAGCTCTTGTTATAAAAAAACTGTTGTGTTATCACCTTTTTGAGTCAAAGCTCCAATATTTGTCCTGCAGTATGGTGTGACGGTCTCAAGCATAGTTCAATAATTTACTCTTACATCCCAGCAGGCACAAGGTGTCAACATGACGTCAGATTGACTTTGTACAACAACGTTGTGGGATGTTGCAGTTTTTTTTTGGGAAATGAAAATCGGGTTGACGTCAGAATCCACCGTCAGGCCGAGGTCATCAATGTCTAACATTGGACAGATGCTGCATTTTTGTTTACTTCCTAATGCAACCTAAAAACAACAAAATATCAACATCTAATGATGTTACAGCGTTGTGTGGATGTTACTACTATGATGTCTGTGTCTATGTTGCACTGAAGCTAAGTAGGGGCTGCGCCCGGTCAGTACCTGGATGGGAGACCACATGGGAAAGCTAGGTGTGGGTCCTAACGCCCCAGTATATTGATGGGGACTCTATACTGTTCAGTGAGCACCATCTTTCAATTATTATTGTTATTAGGGATGCACCGATACCACTTTTTCACAAACCGATAGGAGTATTTTAATTTGTGTACTCGCCGATACCGAGTACAGATACTTCATAGATTTGGTTTCAATGAAGTTTATTTGTTCGTTTTTTTTTTTTTTTTTGTCTGTAGCAAGGATGAACACACAAATCTTTTAACAGAAGGCTGTTGCAAGCCAAAAATATACACACATTGTTGATAACCCTGCGAATCCCGACCTTATCTATTAATGATTAAGCATGAACATTTAAAGGACTGGTTATCTTTGCGCTTACATGCGTCCACGACTTCACACATTACACAAAGTGTGTGCGGTGTACGTTACCTTATGGAGTCACTTTCTTGGCATTGCATATTGGGGACGCATAAAACCCTGTTATGTGCGATTCTTTCATATTCACGAGTCCTGCCTCGATAGTTTGATACGATAGAGTTCGATACAAGTATGAGTATTTTAATCAAGTATTGACCTGATACTGGTATCGGTATCAGTGCATCCCTGATGATTATTATTATTATTATTATTATCAGACATTGGATTTTGGTTGCCATACCTGACGAATATACAGTATGTCAATATTTGATGTCAATATGACGTTGGTTTAAGAAGTTGGCTCGACGTTGGATTTTGGTCACTTTCCAACACAACCTAAAATCAACCAAATATCAACGTCATTTCATGTCTTTATTGGACGTCAAAATAACATTGTCCTTAGATGCTGGTGACCTAAATCTAACCTAATATTAATGTTTTATGACGTTGTGTGTCTGACTTCTATTATTCTTAAACTCGTATAAATTAATAAAGTACCAATAAAATAAATATACTGTATATTTAGAGATAATAGATAATTAGGCCTAATTTTACAAGTGACTATTTTATTAAATGGCAATCGTTTTTTATCCATAAATTTCTAAAGCATAGAAACATGATACATTTTGACAAACCGAAACCGATAAATAGTTCATTTGCATGGAAACTAGAGTTATAGTTGAAGGACCCCATTTGAGATCTTGTGACTAAAGCCCCCTGTGAGGTTTTTGTTTACACATACACTACCGCTCAAAAGTTTGGGGTCAGTTTTTCCTCATGTTTTTTTTAAAGAAAATTATTATGTTCATCAAAAATGGTTAAATTACTAAATATTTATAAAAAAATTTAAACTGCTTTCTTATTGTATGGAGTTTCAAATGAAATGATCACTCTAGTTATTGCTTTTAATACTATTAACATTAATAATAATAATAATAATAATAATAATAATAATAAGAAGAAGAAGAAGAAGAAGAAGAAGAAGAAGAAGAAGAAGAATTAACAGGCTCATTCCGAGAACGTAGTCCCGGGGACGTTTCTGGAGACCGCGAAATACGTCCCGGGAGGTACGTATTTGTGCAGTTTTTGTTTTCGCGAGTCCGCGAGAGGCCGCTGTGCGCGCTTTTTCCCGCGCCGTTCTCGCGTAAACCCGCTAGAGGCCGCTGTCGAACGACCTTCCGCCCGTCTGCCTGTCTTCATGACGGAATGATTGACCGTGCGACCGGCCAATCGGCTGACCCACCCTCCTCCGTCCCCAAACCCAACCAACGACGGTTCACAAAAGCCGTCCAGAAAAAGAAAAGCCCTCGTCCAGTTTTTACCACGTTTTCGGATTTTGACCACATTCTCACCCTGTGACGAACTTGTTCGCTTCATTTTTTGGATTTTGTTTTTGTTTTCTTACCTGATTCCTGAAACCGCTCTTCCCCGGACTCGAACCCGGTCGTCGTCGTCGTGGTCAGCCCCTCTCTGCGCCCCGCAGCGTTCGCTTAAAAAAATGAAATGCAGCCGTACGTACCCCCGGCTACGTATTTCGCGGTCTCCAGAAACGTCCCCGGGACTACGTTCTCAGAATGAGCCTGGGTTGCAACATTACAGTGATTTCTGAGGGATCATGTGACTCTGAAGATGAAAACTCATCTTTAAATCACTGGAATAAATGGAATAAATTAACTTTAATGATACTACTTTTGAACCTTTATTTTATAGTATAATAACATTTCACAAGTCTACATTTTGTACTGTATTTTTGATTAATAAATAAATAAATAAATAATTACATGCAGTCTTGGTGAGCAGGAGAAGCTTATTTTAAAACATTTAAAAATCGCACTGACCCCAAACTTTTCACCAGTAGTATATTAAACTTGGAACCACTATACAATTGTTAAGTTTTGTTGTCCTTTATTGTGACACCCCCACTGAAAATGTCCAACAAGTCCAACACAAGCCTTCTATGGAGAAGAAATAATATATTATTCATATTTTCCTATAAAATATATAGAATTATATTAAGATAAGTGTCCAACAATGAAGATAAATGACTCTCATACTATTTGTATAATATTAAGAGTTGTTTTTCTTATTTTTTTGGTGTCACAGGCCATATTTAAGGTACAATTCAGTGAAAAGGTTATAAAAACAGTAAAATATTTTATAAAGTAAGTGACTCCTTGTATTTTCTCAAACATTAGACTTCAAACTGCACAAAAAAAAGATGTTTGCTGTTTGTTCAAGCTGTTTGTTCAAACTACTTATTTAAAATGAGCTGAAACGTAGGACCAGGGGGGCCAAGCTGGAGCGCTCAATCTGGTCCCCCGGGCTCTGCGATGGTGGGGGAAATGAAATGAAAATGAAATCTTAAGACAAATGATTACAATTGGCTTAAGATTGGCAATGAAGATTTGATAATTGCAACCAGCAGAACCTGGGAAGTTTAAAAAAAAAAAAGGCTGCGCAATAGCCCAGTGGTCAGCACGCCCGACATATGGTGCAGTAGCAGTAACTTAAAATCTTTCATGCTGTCTCAACAGAAATCGATTGTGTGGAGCCCAGCATTGTTTTTACAGTGTACAAAAATATAACAATATTTTCTTAAAAAATGGTGTTTTAGAAAAGAAAATTACTGCAAATGTGGTATGTGGTTAATTTATGTGGGCTGAATAAATTAAGTTGAACATTACTTAATTTAATTAATTTGTTTAAATTCAGCCCATATAAATTGTTTGCAACCACTTACCTTCAAAAAATTGAGCAAATCCAACGAATAAGTTCTTTTTCAGTGTGCCTATTTGTCAGCTACCCAAATATGGAAAAGCGAGCCCTTGGGACGCACTTCTTCTTCTTTGTAGCGCCGTCTTTCATGTATTGTGTGCCCTAGGCTTGGCTTTAGGTGAAGAAGGAAGGAAATAAACAACTAGAGGGGAAGCGGGATTGTTTTTCGTGGGTCTCTTTATTCAAAGCGCCACTCTTGAGCTTTTGTGTTTGGATGGCGCCTTGATTCTGTTGTGTTCCTCTCAACGGTTGTCTATCGGCAAATATGGAAAAGGTCCAATGCGCGACATACGGATGTTTCCAGCTTTGATTTGGTGCTGATTTCCTGTGGCTTCGGTCCACCTGTCGCCTGCAGTCGCTTCATCTGAGAGAGTTTTCCACCACCTGCACGCCGATCTGAACACAGCCACTGCGGGGTTAAGCTCTCTTCTTCTGCTTCTACTCACAGCGCGGGTTTTATTAGTCACTGAGCACTGGGTAGTGTGTTTGTGTGCGTGTTTATGTTTGTGTACAGCTGTGCACAAGTGGCAGCCAAGGCTTTCAAAAAATGGGAAAGCGCAGATGTCACTTATGAATGCCTTTGTGCACTTTAATATCTATCTATCTATCTATCTATCTATCTATCTATCTATCTATCTATCTATCTATCTATCTATCTATCTATCTATCTATCTATCTATCTATCTATCTATCTATCTATCTATCTATCCATCCATCCATCCATCCATCCATCCATCCATCCATCCATCCATCCATCTATCCATCCACAGTATCTATCTATCTATCCATCCATCCATCCATCCATCCATCCATCCATCCATCCATCCATCCATCCATCTATCTATCTATCTATCTATCTATCTATCTATCTATCTATCTATCTATCTATCTATCTATCTATCTATCTATCCATCCATCCATCCATCCATCCACAGTATCTATCTATCCATCCACAGTATCTATCTATCTATCTATCCATCCATCCATCCATCCATCCATCCATCCATCCATCCATCCATCCATCCATCCATCCATCCATCCATCCATCCATCCATCCATCCATCCATCCATCCATCCATCCATCCATCCATCTATCTATCTATCTATCTATCTATCTATCTATCTATCTATCTATCTATCTATCTATCTATCTATCTATCTATCTATCTATCTATCCATCCATCCATCCATCCATCCATCCATCCATACATCCATCCACAGTATCTATCCATCCACAGTATCTATCTATCCATCCATCCATCCATCCATCCATCCATCCATCCATCCATCCATCCATCCATCCATCCATCCACCCACCCATCCACCCATCCATCCACCCATCCATCCATCCATCCATCCACAGTATCTATCTATCTATCTATCTATCTATCTATCTATCTATCTATCTATCTATCTATCTATCTATCTATCTATCTATCTATCTATCCATCCATCCATCCATCCATCCATCCATCCATCCATCCATCCATCCATCCATCCATCCATCCATCCATCCATCCATCCATCCATCCATCCATCCATCTATCTATCTATCTATCTATCTATCTATCTATCTATCTATCCTGTAAAACATACATCTGTTGATTAGAGATTTCCGTATTTTGTGATTCACGGGTGTTTATTTACGATTATGAATTCCATTATGGGACCTTAAACTCTGCTCTGTCAACTTTTGATGTGGAAAATTCAACTCTGCAGTTTAAAACAGTTTCTTCTACTGAAATGTAAAAAGTTTAAAGCTATATTTTGTTATAACAAGTTGTATGCACAGAATTAAGTCCGTAAAATAGCAAAAAAAAAAAGTACTGGCAGTTTATTACCAGGTTTTGTATGTTACAACACCAACCCAGACAATATATCACTTCAAACTGTTCAAAATGTCAATTAAAAGTAATTTTTTTAAACCTATCAACAACAAATTGTGTTGGAGGAAAGATCAAGATCCCATAATGAAATTTTAAATCTTAAGTAAATGAGAAACAAATCATGAATCACCATATACAGAAAACTGTTAATGTATAGATATTTCTTACAAACTGCATAATTCCTCTATGTCCTGCCGATTTTCCCATTTTCAAGCATCTTTTGTAAATCTGAACCTTTTTCAGCAACATGAAGCTCCAAATTTCTTATTTTATCAGAAATATTGTTTTCCCCCATTTAGTACTGCACTTCTGAAGCAACAGCAGATCTGTGCATGTTTTCAGGAGAACAAATTAAGTACAATTTACCTGTACAATTTACATGAAGAAAATTTTGAAAAATGCTGTTAGCTGGCACCCATTGACTACCATGGTGTTTGTTTCTCCCTACATTAGAAGTCGATGGGTCATTCTTTAAAACATCTTATTTTGTGTGTAACGAATAAAAATGTATTCATAAAAATTTAAAACCAATTGAGTGTGAGTAAATGATGATGTTATTTCATTTTTGGGTGCATTGATTATGCTAAAATAAAAGAAAACATTTTATGTTGTGAAACAACTTTTAATGTTTCAAATAATTTTTATGAAAATAAAATGTTAAAATCACAACATCTTTGATCATATATTTACAGTATATTATGAATATTTAAAATAACAAGATATGTTTTTCAGTTTATTATTTGTGACACCAGTCCACAAAACCAGTCACATGTAAATTTTTTTTAAATGTATTTATACGAAAATGTATTTATTCAGCTGCACATTACTAATCAAAATATGAGTTATGATATATTTACAGTGGGAAATGTAAATGTCGATAATCATGACCAATACAATGTATTACCAAAAACATACCTGTACAAAATAAGACTGGTTTTGTGGTCCATTTTTATTTGTTTTCTTGGTGATGTGTTGGATGTGTTATAAAAATCGGATAATTGATTTTTGTTAATGAAATAACGAGTGGACTTTAGTCCTGAATAAGCAGCTTGTTTGAAGTCATTCAGAGTAACAATATCAAAACCTTTCTGCAATTATGTAAAAAAAGAAGATAATCATTTGACAGCCACTGACATCATCAAAAGGCACCCTGAGGGTCATGCGGTGCTGCAGAAAGTTAGTTTATTGCTCTTAAATATTTGATCATTTCACCTTTTCCCAGCATGGTCACAAGTTACACAACCACATTATTCAGTGTAATGGCAAAAACAGTTCTATTCTAAGATATTTCGGAAAATAAAAATAAGCTCAAAGTTATATACTGGTGGTGGCTTGACAGCCTGAATAAAATGTATTCATTCATTCACTTTCTTCCAGCTGCAACCCATCACTGGGAAACATCCATACACACTCATTCACACACATACACTACAGACAATTTAGCTTACCCAATTCACCTGTACCACATGTACCACAACTTGTGGGGGAAACTGGAGCACCCGGAAGAAACCCACGTGAACACGGGGAGAACGGGGAAAACACAGAAACACCAACTGACCCAGCCGAGGCTCGAACCAGCGACCTTCTTGCTGTGAGGCGAACATGCTACCCACTGTGCCACCACAAAATATAAATATAATGTAATATTAATATAATATAATATAATATAATTATAAAAAGTATTCATACATTCATTTTCTTTTTGGCTTACTTCCTTTATTAATCTTGGGTCGCCACAGCAGAATGAATCACCAACTTATCCAGCATTTTTTTTACACAGCAGATGCCATTCCAGCTGCAACCCATCACTGGGAATTATAAAATCTAATATAACATAATATAAAACTAAAATAAGTAAAAGTTTTGTCATTTTGTGAAATACATATATATATATAAACACAACTGATTAAGAGTCTTAAAGCAGTCACAGTTATTTAAGTATATTTTTGAGATGTTCTAATTCCTTTTATGCTTCACACACACACACATTTACTTAAAGCCTCTTTTTAGCACCATTATATCAAAACCCATAGTTGCAAAAACAGACTTGCGAAGTTGTCATTGCGAATTTGCTCGTAAATGGCAAAGATAAGTATTTACCATACTGTGTTTCATGTGTACTCTGTTTGTTTTAAGAATGTCCATTTGTCAAAAACACAAACAAAAAAAAAAAAAACAGCCACATTGAAAAAATGTGCCCAGGACTACATTTCTGAGAACTGACAAATATGTATCCTGAACTATGTTTTCTTGCAGTTTTCGTTTTCAAAAATGCACTAGAGGGCGACGTGGACATTTATAAAAAAAAAAAAAAAAAAAAAAAAAAAAAAAATATATATATATATATATATATATATATATATATATATATATATATATATATATATATATATGCATTATAAAATATATATATGTATTCATATATAATGTATATATATATATATATATATATATATATATATATATATATATATATATATATATATATATATATATATATATATATATATATATATATATATATATATATATATATATATATATATATATATATATAGATGAAGTCGCAATTATTAGCCCCCTGAATTAATAGCTCCCTTATGTATTTTTCCCCCAGTTTCTGTTTAACGGAGAGAAGATTTCTAAACATAATAGTTTTAATAACTCATTTCTAATAACTGATTTATTTTATCTTTGCCATGATGACAGTAAATAATAATTTACTAGATATTTTTCAAGACACTTCTATACAGCTTAAAGTGACATTTAAAGGTTTAACTAGGTTAATTAGGTTAACTAGGCAGTTTAGGGTAATTAGGCAAGTTATTGTATAACAATGGCTTGTTCTGTAGACTATCGAAAACAAATTAGCTTAAAAAGGCTAATAATTTTGACCTTAAAATTGATTTTTAAAAAGTTAAAAACTGCTTTTTAAAAAAAAATTATCGCAAAATTGTCTGCAAATTTCTGGGAATTACTACCACAAAATTTGTCATTTTTTATCGCAAACAATCACAAAAAATGAAAACCTAGAAGGTCTGATATATGTGCATATTAATGTACTTCTAGTGTGCGTCAGTGAGAGAAGTTGGTTGGCTTGTCCTCGTGAATAATATATCATATTGAAATTGACTGACACTCTTGCCTAAACCTAAACAATAACTAAAAGCAAACTAGAAGACAAGTCTTCTACTGTAACCTCACACTTTCTGGAACCATCTTTTATCAGACTCAAACTTCAGAGTTCGTCTGCTCTGCTCTGTCTCCCAAGTCTAGCGTCATTCTCAATGATATACTGAGCAAAAAAAGTCATGCCAGAAAAGCCGTCCATATAGATGTAAGCAGTCATTTCCCAAAGAAGTTCCTATTTTCCCATTGAAAATTTCCTTTCTTTAAGAATCCAGTAAATTCTCTCACATATAAACACCAACTAGCAAAATACTAATATAAAACTGAAAAATAGCACCTTGAAGGAACTTAAAAAAAAAAAAATTGGCCTCATTTCAAGTCCACTAGAGTTAATGTTTTATCCTAAGCTGGTAAAAATGGTGAAACTCGACTGTTTAACTCTTTAACTGCTTAACTCAACTGTTAAACTAGGTGTGTTGTAAAATGAGCCTATTTCCAAAACAAAAAAGTAGATTGTTCTTTTAAATTCTATAAGCACTAGCACTGTGGACATTCACTTATGTCTTTTATGCACATAAACACCATTTGGCTAAAAGTAATAGCTATACTTCTCTTTTAGTTTGGTTTATTAAAGACATCACATGTAAAATGAATGAATGTCCCTTCTGATAAAAGAGAAAAACACAGGAAATTAGTTCTGAAAGCAGATAGACAGATGTAATTGTGGCAGTGTGCTTGTGTCTGGGCTGACGACGGTCACTATGGCAGCGGCAACAGGGTTCTGCCCACTGACTAGACGACCTTCCCAGTGTAGCAACATATAAACACTAATTAAGACACAGAAAACAGAACCTACCGTTGACACACTCAAACACATCGCAACACCTCCCAGGTGTTCCATCACCGCGGGACACGACCTGAGGGGACATCCCCGCTGAGCACTGTGGGAAGGTGCAGAGGCCTGGCAAACACTCACATCTGATGGAGAGAGAGAGAGATGTTAGTGGGGGGCCTGTCATTCTTAATTCATAACAACAAAACACTCTCCTGACATGCTGATGTTATTAACTTTCGGTCCTGAAATAATCTAACATTCACACTCTGAGACACTTAGGGACTTGAGAGCCACTAAATAGTGGAAAATTATGCATTTTAGACAATCGGTTTGGTTCAACCGGAATTATGAACATGAGACAAGTGGGATTTTTATCTAGGCTGTGAAAAAACATAACCTAAACTGTATTTTTAACAGTGTATATCAGGAGATATAATTGGGAGAAAGGTGTGTTAAGTGTGAAACAGAGACAGGTGGAACTTCATTATCTGAAGTGTGAGCATGATACAGATTTACTGTGTCTAGACCAGTGGTTCTCAGGGTGCTTTCACACTTGGTTCAATTGCCTGGACCGTACCCAAGTTCGATTGGGTCCTTCTCGAACTCCCTTGCCACTTTTTCGATTGGTTTGTGTTCACATCGTCTTTTTTCCGTCTGAACCCCAGTACGCTTGCATCATCAAGCTGCTGTTTTGTTTACGGCTGTAGCTAGGTGACAGACACGAAAGCAAAGCACCAAAATGGAAAGACATACGCACATCACGGTCGTTCTGCTTTTACTGAATCTTTTGGTTTTGGACATATAGAAAGCGACTCGCGTCTATCTGCCTCAAAAATATTATGAACATTTAGAACATCACGCGGTGTCCGCAGAAGCTGTTTGTGGAGGAGACAAGCAGACATTATCACTCTGCTTGCCCTGGCTCAGTCCTGCTTGTCACCAAGGTACAGTACATGATACACACACACACACACACACACACACACACACACACACACACACACACACACACACACAAATGAACGTTATGAAAATGATAGTTTGTTGTACTGTTGGAGGTTCACTTCCGTTTTTTGGTGCAATTGCATTCAGAGAAGCGAACCGGACCAGAGTTCGCATGTATGGTGCCCCAGACCACCTCTTTCAGGCAGACTTGGGTATGGTTGACACATTCACACTAGCTAAATGTACTGTACTCTGACGTCGAATGAACCAGGGTGCGAACCAAATGTGCTTGTTTGAAAGCACCCTCAAAGTGACTATGAGGAGGTGCTTGATGATTTCCAAAAATCAAGTACATTTTTATTAAACTTTTAGAATTACTATATTTTATCTATAACTAACAAAAAAAAAAAACAGTAGTTAACAGTTTACAAAACAACATGCAAAGAAAAAGCCATCAGCCTTTTTTGGAGATTAGAAATCTTCAAAATAATATTAAGCATTTGCAGCATCGATTTTATGACACCGTATTAATATTTTCAACACCTTTTTGGCATTCAAATATATTACAAATGAACAAACACACAAATAAATAAATGAAAAAATAAATATAATAAATAAATAAATAAATAAATAAATAAATAAATAAATAAATAAATAAATAAATAAATTCAGGTCACGATTGAATGTGGAGGTTGATTTCTAAATGGTGGTCTCCAAAATTAAACCAAGAATGGACTTGCTGGGTTCCAAACGTTGTGCCCACCCATTTCTTTAGGTTTAAATGAATAAATTACTATAACATTATCTGGCTGTTAGACTCTTAATAATAATAATTAATAATACCTAACATTAAATAGCACATTTCTGGACACTCAAAGCACATTTTACACATTTTTGGGGGGAATCTCCTCATCCACCACTAGTGTGCAGCATCCACCTGGATGACACGACAGCAGCCATATTGCACCATACATCACACACCAGCTGATTGGTGGAGTGATGAAGCCGATTATAATATGTGGATGGTTAGTAGGCCATGATGGACAGAGGCCAGTGGGTGGGTCAGGACGCGAGGGTTAAACAAAACCCCTACTCTTTTTCAAAGGACATCCTAAGATTTTTCATGACCACAGAGAGTCAGCACCTCGGTTTAACATCTCATCCGAAAGACGGCACTCACTGAGCAGTTTAGAGTCCCCATCAATATACTGGGGCATTAGGACCCACACAGATCACAGATTGAGCACCCCCCTGCTGGTCTCACTAACAGCACTTCCGCCAGCAACCTAGCTTTCCCATGTGGTCTCCCATCTAGGTACAAACTGGGCACGGCCCTGCTTAGCTTCAGTGGGTGACCTATGGGCCTTATATAGGCCTATTTGCATGCACCATTGAGCGCAACATTTGTATATTTATAACCACCTCCACGTCGGTGTTGCAAGTTATTATCATTTTGGGAGTCATGAGTTGAAAAGTTTAGGAACCCCTGGTGTAAACAAAACCATAACAAGTTTAGAATCTCTGAATTTTAAACATGGAATGTTCATTTTAAAACGAAAGTTGTGAAAGTGAGACAAATTTATCATCTAACTTGAATTGTGAGTGTAAAAATTTGGAAACAGTGAATTTTGAAACAATAAATAATGAAAGTGAAACAGACAAAACAGTCTAACTGTGATGTTACGCAGGGGACATGTAACATCTAATCAAGTTTTTGAATATGACAAAGGTGTAACTGTCTACTGAGATTGTGAGAGTGAGACACGTGTAACGTCTAAACTGGATTGTAGGTTTGAACATGATCTAGCTGGGATTGTTAGAGTGAGTGAAGTGTGACATTTAATTAAGGCTGTGAGTCTGAGGCAGGTGTAATCTTCCTACTCGGATTATGAAAGAGATACAGATGTATTGTATTGTAACTACTATTGCGAGAACGAGACAGTCCTATCATTTGGTTTGTTTTGTGTGCACCATATATGTTTTACAATGTAACCGAAAATATAACAACCCTTATGTTAAAGCCACAGCTCACCCAAACAGTGAAAGTTCTGCCACCATTTACTCACCACTTACTTATGTAAAACCTTTGTGAGTTTCTTTCTTCTGTTCAATACAAAAATATATATTTTGAAGTAAACAAAAACCATTGATTTCCATAGTATTCGTTTTTTTTTTACTATGGATAATACTATGGCTATAGTTTTAGCTTTCTTCAAAATATCTTCTTTTGTGATGAACAGAAGAAAGAAACAGGTTTGGAACCATTTGAGGATGAGTAAAGAGTGAGTACATTTTCATTTTTGGCTGAACTAAATAACTTGATATAATATAAATATTGAGCTTGAGACATGCATAAAAGTGTAACCCCGAAGTTGTGTGGTGAGCCGGTGTAACATCTAACCTGGTAGGAAGGGTGCAACAGCCATCTGCCGTCAGTCTGACCTGAGTCTCGTAGCTGTCTGCCGGACACTGGACAGGCTTCACTGGAGGACACTCTACTGTGCTGCAGTCCACACTGAACACTGAAAAAACAAAAGATAAAACATTTATCACTCCTTATCAAAGCCAATAATTACCACACCTCATCAAACCCACATTCAAGCAAGTGATTTCACACACCATAGGCTTTAACATACACTGTTGAGTACACCCATTATATAATGTAGGTTTTTATACAGTCACACTCACATTTTGGGGGTGTATAAGCACTCTGCATTGACATTTTTTGTATACTCCTAAAGTTGCTTATTATAAGCCTTACCCTAACCCCAGTCCTAAACCCAACCCTCGCAGGAAAGCTGTAACAAATTTTGAATGTGAAAAGGCACAACATCAACAGCCACAAGTGTTTATCAAACACTTGTGAAATGAAAAATTATAATTATAATCCAGACTCCACCATGCGTATACTCGCGATGTGACTTTTGCGAATGATCACATTACAATATCGATGCTGAAACGATTTATTCTGCAGCACTATTGTATTGTGTTGAATTATCTAAACATGTTCCTCCTGTGTTTTGTTCTATCAAGCATAACTTGTCTTTCACGAAATGCAGAGACTGAAGAATTTTACACAGTTCTTGGCATACAGTACACATTGTTCATTTACGTGAGTCACAACAACTGAAAAAATCTCCTGCAAAAATGAAGTGCATAACAAGTGCATTTCTAAAAATGCTATTTAATGTGTTAACAACAATGCATTCATGCAATAATAACCAACTTTGCAGAAACTGTGAAAGAAATCATAGGGAGAGACGTAAAAACATTGACTGAATTTTGTAGCTAGATCAAAAACGATACTTTACTATACAAAAAGTAACCATATACCACCTTATAACTTGTATTTACAAGTCAAGCCAATAGTTGCATATAATAAGCGGACATGGCAACAAGTCTAGTCCACACCATGTAATTTCAAAATATAATTTGGCTCTGTAATATTTAATAGGTAAAAAAAGAGCAGACACATTAAAAAACATGAGAAACATCCCAATTAACCTATTTAGACATGTTTTATAATGTTCTTTTACTATAAAATGTTGAGGGAGGGAAATGTCTTAATAATTTTCAAAACTTGAACAACTAGTTGTAAGTGTAATATTTTAACATAATAATTACCAACTGTGTAAAGTTTGAAATTACATTTACACTACTCATTCACACTACGAGCGACTTCTAGAAGCAAAGCGACAAGTTCTGAACTTCTGGCGATCTTCGTCTTCGCGAGCGACAGTGACCGTTGGCTACCAGGTGGGAATGTATGGGATAAATACAGGGCCATATATTCTTGCAATCAAAAAATAAAGTATTGGGCAAAAAAAAAAAAACCGCAAAAATAACAAGAAACAAAAAAAAGAACTGCACATAAAAATCAAGTAGTGCAAAAACAAATTTAATATTAGCAATTTTTAAAAAAATATACATATATATCTAAATATTTTTTTTCCAGAATTGCCTTTACAAAACCTCTTAAGTCAAATGCAATGCACATTTGGATTTACTTTTCAGTCTGTTTTCTCTTTACACTTCACATTTCTGTGCGTTTCACTTTCTGGCCCTGATTTGACAAGGGGGTGGAGTCACTGGGGCGTGTAAGGCATGCCAGGACATGCCTCCTATGCATCTACGTCATCAGCTGGATGAATCGCTGTCATAAATCTAATTGAGATTATGTAAAATACCTGAATCCTTTGTTTATTCGGAGGCTTTTCAAATCAGAAAACAGTACATTTTTTTGCGATTTTTTTTTTTGAGATTTGTGTTATTTTTAACATTTTTTTTGCTCAATACTTTTTAGATGATCATAAAAGATCGCACTTTGAGTTTACTCACTGTGTGCAGTTTATTTTGTACAACAAATATGCAAGTATTGTTAACTACAGACTTTATTGTACTCATGAATAAAAATAAAAAACACTTGAAAATACTGAAGTAACCAGCAACAAATTCTTCCAGCACTCTGACCATGAACACACTGCAAATTCAGTAGAAAAAACAAACACATTAAAATACGCAGGGAGTGAATCACAGGAGGGTTTGACCACCCTCTAATCGCACTTACTGTTTACTGTTTAACTTCTATGTGCGGGCATAAGTGTCTATTAAAATACACACTATAATTTAATTTGACTTCACTTTTAAGCTTTATGTAGATACCGTACAAACTTAATTTACAAGAAAAAGTGTCTTTTCAACACTCACAATGCCTGTCTGTTGGCTAGATTTACCTGTTTCAGACCAACGACCCAGCAGATCCTTGCTGTGAGCGGTCATGCATCGGTGATGGTATAAACCATTGTAGGGGGGTCAAATATTAGTGCTTCACACAGGTTTGAAATATACTTGCAGCGGTCGCCAGATTGAACTACACTTTTTACTCACATCACATAAATAGTTAACTATATGCGACAAACAAAACATAATTCGATTTTTAACAATATTTTATTTTTTAAGAAACTGCTATAAACTGTTTCTTTTTAATGGGTTAAAGTAAAAAAAAGAGAAAGAAATCCACTATTTCTCTTACTTTTATGCTATTCAGGAGCCATGTGCACCCATTGACAGGTTTCTCTTCAACATTATCTCTCATTCAAGCTCAGGTTGCTTTATTGGCATGACATTTTGTACAATATTGCCAAAGCATTTTAGATATACAAAATATGCAATATATTGACATCATCAAGTATATATATATATATATATATATATATATATATATATATATATATATATATATATATATATATATATATATATATACACATAAATATACATAAAATGAGAAATAAATAAAATAAAAAAGGAATAAAAATAGACAATATCTAAATATTATAATAATAACAAGAATAAAACGTGTAGATTATTTCAGTAAGGCAAATGAGTTTATTAGCCATTTCTAATGGTGTATAAATATTTTGCAGCCAATTTAGATGAAAGAATGAATTACCTAAATTAGCTTTAAAAAACAAAAGCAAAAGAAAATCCCAGCCATTTTAGGACATTTAGAAAATCCGTCCGGATGCATTGTTAAGTCCCAAAAAGGCTCTTTAGGTCTCTGCAGAGCACATGAGACTGTGGGAGTGTTGACAGGTCTTGCGCACACAGAACGATACAGGTAAACGAGAGAAGATTTTTCACTGCTTAATCGATCACGGATGTTTAGTTCTATTGGGCAGATACAAAGAAAGTGTATAGGATGATAATAATAGTAAAAAACAAAACAAAATGGGTCACTTTGTATTTGGGTGGCTGTTAATATACCTGGGCGGCCCGCCCAAGTCAGGACTATGTATGGGAAGCACTGAATATGTATTTTAGTTCACTTTATTATTATTATCATTATTATTATTATTATTATTATTATTATTATTATTATTATTATTATTATTATTTTGTTATTATTAGTTTATTATTATTATTATTATTATTATTAATATTATTATTATTATTATTTTGTTATTATTATTATTATTATTATTATTATTTTGTTATTATAATTATTATTATTATTATTATTATTATTTTGTTATTATTATTATTATTATTGTTATTATTATTATTATTGTTGTTATTATTATTATTATTATTATTATTATTATTATTATTATTATTATTATTATTATTTTGTTATTATTATTATTTCAGAAAAAGATCAGTGCAAACTATTTTATAACCCCCCCCAGACATGTTGTTTTGACATCAAGTTCATATAGTTCAAGCATTTATTAGGAAGGTCAAACCCTCCCCAACCTCCCTGTAATTTACTCCCGGTCTATTTTAATGTGGTTGTTACTCTTGAAATTTGCAGTGTTCATCCCCAGAGTGCTGAAAGATTTTACTGCTGTTTTTCCCCCCCAAATTATGAGTACATAATATCTGTGGTAAACATTTTTGATGTACAACATAAACCGCACACACTTAACCCTTCACAAAATGACTTACGAAGTAGCATATGTTATTAAAAACAAACATCAGCTTCAGAATTTACATTTTTAGAATGGCTGTTTGTAATTCATTCATTTCATAGAGCAAAAATGTCAAAATATAGTCAAGTTATGCACCAAAGCCATGGGCACAGGCCCTTAATTTACACATTAATTGAAAACCCCCCACTATAACCCATAGGAAAACCTCAGGGGGAACCAGAAACAAATTATACTTCTGGATTCTGACGTCACATCGGCTGGGATGACGGATATAATTTCCAGTTCTCCTGCTGGTTTATGAAAATTTGGTTGCTGCTCACTAGCAAAACGTAATCAATAAAGCAGCCTGACCTAAATGGTGTGAAATCTGAAAAAAGAGGTAATTTTTATTACCTGGTTTGCACTCGTAGAGATCACAGCACTCGCCGGGTTTGCCTGAACTCTTGGATACCAAAATGTTGAGGTGGCCAGGCTGGCAGACCTTCCTCAGACACCCAGCTGGGCTACACACACAGCGGCTGGGCAATGGGCAACATTCACCTGGCGGAGCGTAGCCCTCGATTAATATAGAGTCTTCAGGGCAACGTGGAGAAAACTGCACCTCACATCTCGCCTTAGAACAGTCTGGCCTTTCCTCTACAAAGAAAAAAAGAGCAGAAGTTAGTAAAAAAGTAAACTGGTGAGTAAATAATGCAGAATTACTTCCACATGCCTATTTATATATAGTTTCAACTGAATTGAAAAAGTGAGTTAGGCTCTTGCTCAAGTGACACACGATTGAAATCATTTATCAAAACAAGCTATTAAAAAATCACACATCTCATATCACACGTTTTACCTCAACACTCCATGTAGTGATACATATTTCTCACAATACACCCACAAAACCAAAATACGAGGTATTTTTCTTCATGTTTTATTTAGTGACAGGTACTTTTTCACTTAGAGTCAGGCTAGTTTGTCATGTATATGAGCTATGACACATTGACATGCTGTTTGCCACGAATATGAATGGGATTTTTTTTTGAAAGTTTGTCGTCTGTAAAATCTCACCTAGTCTGTATTTATTTAAACAATATACAATAAAACAGTGTTTTTATTATTATTATTATTATTTTAGTCATTCTGTGAAATTTTAAGTGCCGTTGAAGGGAGGATTGTTTTTTCAACACATTTGTAAACAATAGCTTTAATAACTGATTTCTAATAGTTTTAATAGTTTGCAATGATGACAATATTTTACTAGTAATTTTGCAAGATGCTATGAATTCACCTTAAAGTGTAATGTAAAAGCTTAACTAGATAAAAGGTCCCATGAAATTAAAATAAAGTTTTTAGTATCAGTATTGTTTTTAGGACGTCTATAATCTAGTGCGCACCAAAAATTGACAAAATTCCCATTTACAAGATATAAAACCTATATAAACACATAAAACTTGCATTTTGTCACTAAATGGATCAACGGATTTATTGACATCACCTTATACTTCAGTTTCTCATCAAATCTTCTGGCGATTCCAGCGATCTCTAGTGTCTGACATTCCCCGCCCCCATCTTCTCATTGGCTTTTCATTTGATGTGCTAGAGCTCAACCTCTCTCACTGGCAGAGCGGTGATAAAATATAAAGTCCGATGGCTGTTTTTTAAAGGGGAGGGGCTACACTATATTCCACCCTCTCTTCATGTTTCAGTTGAGATTATGTTGTACAATGAATAAAAAATGCACATTTCAAAGCACTTCACGGGACTAATTAGGATAATTAGTCAAATCATTGGACAACCGTGGTTTGTTCTTTAGAAAAAAAAATAATGATATTGACCTTAAAACTAAACTTAAAACATGTAAAAAACAATTTTTTTGAAATAGTGTGGAAAAAGTTCATCGCTTTTTCACTTGGGAAATATTTAACAAAAAAAAAATATATACATTCACAGGAGTTTATTTGTTTATATACACTGTAAAACCCAACAGTCAACTTTAAATCAAATTAAATGAGTGTAGTTAACTCAAAATTGACTGAAAGTTTTTGTTTTTTACAGTGTATTTATTTATATTGTGAGATGGTAGAACGCGAGAACAGTTTGAAGTAGTTTATTCACAGGTGCGCTGCGCTAGCTTTTCTAAATAAATGACAATATTTAGCTATGATGTATGTCTGCATTGTAGGTATTTATTTATTTATTGGTTATTGTTAATAATGAATTGTTATTGCCTGTACTGTAAGAAGGTCTATGTATGGTTCATACTGTATTTTCTTTATTTCATTTTTAAATAATAATAATTACAACAATAATAATAATAAACTTGAAAGAAATGTTTAATGTTAACCTGAAGTTTCTGTTACTATATTAAAACTAAGATAACGGAATCAGATCTTTAGTGGTTTAAAGTGACAGTTATACTGTTATTCCACACTACCTGCACATATACCGTTCTTTCACATTTATAAAATATAAATCACAATAACTTTAGATTTTTAATACTGATGCTGAAAAATGTTATCTCCTTAGAGAAGCTTTTGTCGTCAATCTTCAAGTTAAAAAAATTTATATAATATAATGTTTGCAATCTAAATGAAAAAATCATATTACTCAAGATTTGAAAATATGGACTCATATGATTCTTCATCTCAAGACCTCAATTGATGAATCAAAAGTTAAAGAGAACAGCATTTATTTAAAATGTCTTTCATTTATTTTCACTGATGATCAGTTTAAATATTGCTCATATAAAAGTGAATAATTCTAAATAATTCTAACTTTCATTTTTTATTTAAAAATAAATTTCTCAAAATGACCTTTCTTTTTTTTTATTTAAACAAAACAGATATTGATAGAGCTTTATATTATATAACTACTATTTATTTTAACATTCTTCTAAAACCCATGCCCACTAAATCCAGTAAACTGAGATAACCTGGGAATTTTCCCCCGTACACAAATATTATCTCAGATCATTTCATGTAATCTAAAAAAAAACGTAATGAAAGTAGACCTGACAGACATTCCACTAGCTTAAACAGACAGACGATGGGCAGCTGCTTCCTTATTCTGAACCCAATATTGACCATGCGGGCCAAAGTCCGCCGTTTTATGAACAACATTCAATTTGACCTTCCTTCATTCAAGGCATGATTGCTTTTATTCGCTCTTTACAAGAGAACAACAAGCTAACAAAGGAGGACGGCGGAGAAATTGAAAAGGTGCATGGGAGAGACATAAAAAGAACCGCAGAAAAGAAAACTCATGCTGATGTGAATGTGAATGAATGGCAAATGTCAGCAGGAGAGAAACGGCTGGCATGCTGTAATGCTTGTGTGCTGTCTGATAACACTTGGCAGAGGAGTGTGGAACAACTCGAGACGCGGCGCTACATGTTAAAACACAGGAGGCAACATTAATACAGCAACGGCGTCTGGAGTATGTAAACATAGTAGACTAATTTGGCCAATACTGTGGTTTCTACACCGCATCAATGTACTGCATGCCGTCTTAAAGGGACGGCTCAAAACTAAATATTTTTGTAAGAAGCTACTCAGTTTAACACTTTAACCACTGTATTGCAGGCGATACGGGCCCTTTTTGAGTCAAAATGACTCAAAATACTCTTTTTTGTCATACACATAAGTGTTAAAAACTGTAAAGTCGCCACAGAGGAATGAACCGCCAACTATTAAAGCATATGTTTTTACTCAGCGAATGCCCTTCCAGCCGCAGCCCAGTACTAGAAACACGATCTCTCACTGAAGTTCATTCTGAAATGTGTCAGAAAACGAGCTGTATCTCTAAATAATTTTCCTGTAAACCTGAAACTCGAGTCTGCTGAACGCTTGTCTGCTTTTAAATGTTAAAACTCAACGGTAAAACAAATATTATATTCGTTTATGTAATTAGCCGCGTTTCCACTATCGTGCCTAAAGCGAGTGAGCCAGAGAGAGCCAGGGCCAGTTGCGTTTCCACTGTCACTTCCGGGGCCTGATCGGCCCAAAGCAGGGCTTTCTCAGGGCCAGCGGCTGGCCTTTTTCTTGGGCCAAAGAGGGCCAACTGGGGCTTTGGGATGGAGTGAAAGGAGAGGCGGACTTTGCCCTCATTACACTAGTTTTCCGATCGCACACGAGTACATGCACCAAACAAATAAATAAATAAGGAAAAGAAAACATATAGCTGGACAGTTTACGATCTAAGGGTCTTTTTTCTTATGTTCGCCTTTATGTTTCCCTTTTAAATGTAAGGCTGTTATATAAAAATTAAGTTTTAATTTATAGGTGACATTTCCTACAAATAAAGTCCTCCTTGATGTTTCAATAACGCATAATAATCTTTATACCATATTAAAGACACAGCAGCCAGTAAAGGTTGTCGAGAGTTTTTGTTAAGCTTAAAAGGTGTGTTTGTGCATGATACAAGCGCGTTTAAATGCCTGTGTGAGAGTGTGAGCAAAAGAGGGCTCGCCTCACAGCTCTTTTAATGCGAGCGGATTTTTACTATTTTTAATATATTTTGGAGATAATACAAAGTATGAATACAACAGAAATACAAAAACTTTTCAAATGACGTGTCCACTTTTGTAGGCTCAAAACATTAGTGTCATATTGATCAAATAGCCTAAGCTATATTGAAATCATTTAAATAATTACAAATATCAGATATAATAAAATCACATTAAATAAATAAACCAATATAAAACAAACGAAAGCTAGCTATAACAATGTGGGTACATACAATACATAAATTAAACTGTTTTAAAGCCATATTAAACTTTCATTTTACAAAGGTCTATCTGAAAAAAAGATTTGAGATATTTTCAAAAAACAATAAACACTGGGGGAGGTTTGAAATATTATTTATAAAGTATTTGGATACGATGATATTAATCAAATCGTGCAAACAGAGCCTTTTTTTGGGTGAGTGAAAGCAGAAACTACCTTCTTTTCTGTCATCCAGTCCTGCGCAGCGCCGCTTTACAAACGCATTGGGAGAAACTGCTAATACAAAATGTGTTCTATGTCCTCAAACAAATGTATTTGTTTTTATATGACGTGGTCAAATTTAAAAGTGAAATTTATCTTATCTTATCTTTTATCTTAAATTCATGCGTTATTAGTGAATAGCTGCCTAACGCAACGAAATGACTATATTTTATTACTTGATCTTATGTGCTGAAACACATAAGACTTTAACACATAACACTTTCCTTTACTTAAGATAACCGAATAAAATGCAACATCCTTAAATTATTCTCTTAAATAAAGGGGAATTATCCATTAAGTGTCATATAGCCTAGGGAAAAATTTATATGTTTTAGATCTCTCCGTAGCATTTGGGCTGAATGTTTGACGACGTCTATCAAATTAAGGAAGTTCTAAAATGCATTTCATACCGAGTTATTACCGGAGAATTTCTGTGGTTTTATATTATGGATCGGTGTGCTCACTGCGCTGGGTCCCTCAGTTAGTGACGAGACCACTCAATGCACGATGCCAACAGTTGGTCGGTGAGTAAACGAATATAATGAATGAAAATACATAGGCCTGTGCGTAGAGACATAATGTAATGCTGTACAGTAACGTGTCATTTGTTTGTTTCGGTTGTCTTCATTTTAATCGTTTCATGATGATGCGATGGTGTGCTTTATTTGCCAGATTCCCGCTGAAGTGGGCGGGTTGTGTGACATTTGATTCAGGGGATGTTCTGGGGGTGAGGTTTGCATGACGCGCTGCAAGCTACTAGCTCGACAGTGGAAACGCGACATGATTTCGGCCTCACTACTCAACCTCCTGGGCGATTGGCTCGGCCTGGCTCGATAAAAGCCCAGGCTCGCACTGGCCCGAGAGTGAAAATGCGGCTATTATGTGTTTCTGTGAGACACAAAAAGAGTATAGAGACCCATAGTCACCATCTGCGAAATTGTATTAAAATGAACAGCATTGACATTCTGCTAAATAGCTCCTTTCAGGTTTAAAAGCAGAATACAAAAAATCTTAATCATTTACTCGACAGCAGCATATTTGGGACTGGAAATTTTTTTCAATGTGTGTTTTTTTTAATATCTTGTCGGTTTAAATGTCATAATACACACAACACAGCATTTTAGTCATTTTTGCTAATTCATGCGAATGTTTATCTGTAAACATTTTAAAAAAAGGATGAAATGTTTTTTGTTGTTAGCTCGTTGTTGTAATTTAATTGGTACCTGGTAGGGGTTTATGATTTAAACAGAGTTCAAATCCGCTTGATAATTTAGCTTGTTTAACTTTCTTGTCCTGCTGTTAGCTTGAATGTTAACATAATCTTTGCAGGGCAGGAGCATCACGCGACATGATGACTGAACCAGTGACAGCAAACAGAGTGCACTAAAACAACAACGTGTCTAATAGATGAATAAACGTTACCATATGTCGAAAGAATGCAGTCATTGGCTAAATTCTCCATCAGTCAAACTAGGAAGCAAGCAACTGAAAGCATATGCAGAAGGTCAAAACACTTGACTGCTTTGTTTAGATTTTAGTAACTACAACTTTGACTTTTTATAAAGTTTGTGGTCTCATTTTATGTGTAACACTGCAAGCAATGACATCGACTTGCTTTTTGCCAATTTCGCGTGTAAGTAACATAGTAAACAATGTAAACAACAGGTCTCCAGAAGAAATGCTGACATAAACAAACGAATAACCATTCATAATTCAACACTATTGTGTCGGTGGACAATACGTGTTTGATGGGATGGTGTTCTGAGGACTCTTACCTTTCAAAATAAACCGTGACGTACAGGAATGAATGCGGGTGTGTCTTATTCGGATGATATTCACTCCATATCTAATAAGCGTTTTCTGTACAACCTACACAAATTTAGCAAATACATTCTTTATGAGCTTCCCATTGAAAAACAACTAGCTGCAATGGCTGCTTCAGAGTTGTAGCTTTAGACTGATGTATAGTTTGTCAAGATTACTCATGTTCTTTTTGATATAATCTATGCTTAAACACTGAAATGTGCAAAAACAGCGCCTCATGTCCTGACGCTGGCTGAAGAAAAACTCATTAACTTTGACAACTTTTTTTTTTTAAACTATATTTTTTTCTTGCCTCCAAAATGTATCTTGATTTCTTAATTTGCAGTTGTTTGAACTACAAACAAGACAAAAACTTTAAATAAGAAAAATAAATTGCAGTGCAATCCCTAGTCAGTGCAATTCAACAGAAAAGAGCAGCCTTTACACTCTTCAAAATGTCTCCTTTTGTGATTTACAAAAGAAATAATGACTTATAATAACGAATAATTTTCAATAAGATCCAATCCCTCAGAAAGGCAAGGATGCAACTATCAAACAACTGCTCTGAACTGATGAATAGCAAGGGGAAAAATGCACCTCAGGGCAAAAACCACTGCCTTTGTTGACTTAGGTTATACACAACGTAAGCATTACTCTGACACTGATTAATTAACGAACTAAACCTATTAAAGGACATGCACTCAACGCATTAAATGCAGTTCACCGCTTTGTTTGATCTCATAGAAAAACCCATACCTGATGTATGAAACGCACGTCTTACAAAGAGCCTATGGCCTATTATTGTCTTGTGATGTGTTATGATGTGTTAGGAGAGAAAAGTCCTCCATAGAGGTACTCATCTTTAGAGAGAGAGGGTGTAATTACCTCAAATGACAGACGGAGAGAGAACATAATGCGTGTAAATTCACAATAAGAGCAGCGAAGAAGGATATCTCTTTAAAAAGCTCCTCATATTTAAGCACAGTGTTTATGTGTCATTATACAAGCAGCCCAGGCTTTTTGTTCCCATCAAGGATTTAAGGACAATTATGAAGGCATTATTTTTTTGTTTGCTGGGAAATGCCACTTGAATGCGAAATGACTTGATAGAGGAAGATGTGATGGCTGAAAATGAAACATGAGTGAATAAGTGACACGACAAAGTGTCAGATGAGTACATGTAATAGTCACCGAATGACACAGAACATCACAACAACTTGAGGTAATGCATGTGTCCTTTATTTTATTTATTAAGGAACAGATTAAGCTCTTTTTTGTTCGTTGTTCATGAGGTGTTAGAAATACTCGACAGTGGTGGATGGAGTACACATATCAAGCACTTGAGAAAAAGTACCCATTCCCTCGGGGCTCGATTTTAACGGTCTAGGTGCAAAGTCTTGTGAGCAGACCATCTGCTGCACGAAGATAAAGAACGAGCCTCCTCTATTCGGCCTCTTTACTTTCTCTTTACTTTTACTCTTTACTTTCGTGGATAAGGAAATGGTGTTGTACGCACTCCACTGAAGACATCCATTAGCTTACATATTTAAGATTTGTTTGAAATTCAGTACAATTTTTTCACATATGAAGATATTTGTGTTGCTGTACATCCTGTGCGCATTAAGCAATGTGTAAGCATTTGAACCTGCATAGCTGCATAACTAACGTGCTCTGCGCTGGACTTTAGACCAGCTTTTAGGCCTATTGCAGTTCCTCAAAATAATAATTAGGGTTGCGCTGGTCTGAAAATAGCAGAAAATCGCACCAAACACATCTTGCGCCTTATTGCGCCGGGTGTATGACAGGGCTCTAATCATTAACCCCAGCAGGCACACAACATCATAGGACGTTAATATTAGGTAAGATTTAGGTCATGATGTCAGGTCACCAAAATTCAATGTCTAGCCAGCGTCTAAGAACAACATTATTTTGAAGTCTGTTAACGACGTCAAATTACGTTGATATTTGTTTGATTTTAGATTTTGTTGGAAAGTGACTAAAGTCTAACCTCTGATAGATGTCATAGTGATAACACTCACATAATGTCAAGGTGTAACATGATTAGACAGTGATGTTTTGGTTGATTTTAGGTTGGAAGTTGGACATTGACATTGGCCTGACGTTGGGTTCTGACATTAACTCGATTTTCATTTCCAAACAAAATCCAACATCCCCACAACGTTGGGGTACGTTGGGGTACAACGTCAATATGACGTCATGTTGACATCCTGTGCCTGCAGGGTCCCATCAAGGAATAAAGTCGGCCTGTTTAACTTAACTTAAGTGAAAAAAACAAACCAAAAAAAAAAAAAAAAAAAACACTAGATTTTTAATGTACTTAAGTTACTTTAGAAGTAAAAAAAAAAAAAGAGTTTATTGGTGAATTTCATTTTGAATAAAATATTAAACTTTATTACCAATACTTGTCATACACTGTAAATATATATTCTTTAATTAACAGGTTAATATATTTCTGTTTGTTTACTAATTGCATTATGGGATCTTGAAATGGAAATGAAAATTCAACCCTGCGGTTTAACAGAGTGAAATTTATTGACATTTTTAATAGTTTGAAATAATATATGGTTTAGAGAATAATGTATAGACAATTAAGTCTGTAAAATAACAGAAACATTTGTGTTATTACTTGGTTTTTGTACTCTAATTTACAACATCAACCCAAAAATGTCAAATAAAAGTCACTTTTTCAAACTTTTTAACATCAAACATTGTTGGAGGAAAGTTGAAGATCCTATAATGCAATTCATCAGCACAAATAAATGAGAAAAACATGAATCACAAAATATGGAAAACTGCTAATTTATGGATTGCTTTTTAACAGTGCATACTAATACTACTGATAGTTAATTAATGACAAAAGAAGTGTGCAAACAAATAATAACAACACAATATCCATACTGGTATATAACAGAGATAATTAAACAAAATGTGAAAATTCAAATATAACCATATTTATAACAAACTAATCACAAAATATGTAAATAATTTAAGAAGAACTGTTTGTAACTGCACTAGTTTAAATTTTTTTTGTTTTTGGCTTACAATTTTGCATTACAGCTATCATTTTAATGAACTTTTCACTGTGACAGGGAAAATTCTGTCATCATTTACTCACCCTACCCTTTTTCCTAACTAGTTCGAGTTTCTTTCTCCTGTTCTAAAAAATGTTGGAAACCAGTAGCCATTGACTTTCAAAGAAATTTCTCTCTACTATGGATGTCTGTCATAATCTGGAGAACTACACATATGCCACCACATGAACTACAACTACCAGCATGTTTTGCGCAAATCAATTCCCGCAGCTGACAACAATCCAGACACTCTCTCTCACCATACCTGTAAACCCTCCCGTTTTTCCTGGAATTCTCCCGTATTTTACAGTTCTATACCACTATTATCCCGTAAAAGTATTTTCCTGTATTTCTCCCGTAAGACAGTCTGTCTTTGAAGGGTGGCAAATAAACATTAAAGAGCCGATCCTCCCTATAAGCTACCCATACCACCGAACCACCAGGAACCACCCTTTGCTCTTAAATGTGAGTCTGTTCTGTGCTTTCGATTTGTTATGAATACACTTTGAAATAAATATAAAAACGGCGGGATTCCTTTTCCTTTTCATTACAGGTGCCGTCTCCCCTTCATATGCAATCCTCAAAACAGTCATAGCGGTACATGACTGTCAGCTGACGCGCTCCATAGTGATAAATAGACACTGTTTCCCAAACTGATTCTGTACAAGCGATTTGAAATGGAACGAAACTCTGTTTTGGGTGTGTGTTTAAACTGACATATACATAATTATAACATAAAATAATAATAATATCAAAAGATGTCGATCTTCATGGCTTTTTTTCAAACACAACTAATTTTGTACTAAATGTAAAAAAGTTAGGAAAGCAATTGAAAGCTTTCATTATAACGTTCGATCTGTGCATTTTTAAAGTGACACCTCTGTTATTTAATGTAATCAAACGAAAAAAATCGAAATAAATAAGAGATTCATTCGCTGCTCTTTAATCAGAATGTTTAAGTTATACAGTGAAGAAATGGCTAATGAGATTTGATAGCTTGATTCTATTTCAATATAATAGCTATTCATTTTATTAAGCTGAACTGTTTGCTAATGTATTTGCTGCTAACGTATACTATTTAATTTTTCTTTTGTAAATAATAATAATAAAACGTATTACTGACCATTTAACTGTTTATTTACAATAAAACAGCTCCAAATGAGCATATTTAGTAATTTGGGGATTTTTTTAAGGGGGGGTCGGGTCGGGGGAATCCTTTATTATGATGGGCATATCCCTTATTTATCACATCCCAATGTTGACAGTTATGTCTCTCTCTCTCACACACACACACTTCTGGACTGAGTCTTGTTATTGTAACATTACAAAGCAATTTCTTGTCTTGGCCTGTCTAGCCGTGTTTTTGACCCCTTGCCTTGTTTTCTCATTAATGTTGTTTTGCCAGCTGTACTGACCACTCGCCTGTTTCTGACTAGGCTTCTGGATTACTCTTATGATTACCTGTTTTGACCAGTGCCTGCCTGACCATTCTCTCTTTAATAAACTACATGTAGATTCTCACTTTGTTGTCACCCGACTGACTGGTTACAATGTCAATAGTTACTGGTTTACAATGTTCTTTACAATATCTTCTTTTGTGTATCAAGAGATTAACGAATACCATAAAGTAAATAATCTTATAGGGTGAATAAATGATGAGTGAATTCTCATTTTTGGGGTGAACTCTCATGAAAAAAGTTTTTAGCATTAAAAATAAATAAATAAATGCTGTCAGGATTTAGCAAAGCACATAATTAAAATAAACTAACATAATTTTTGCACTTACTGCAAATTAACACAAGCTTTTATCTTAAATTATGCTGCTGCCTAATTTGAGCTGTTTAGTAAACATCAGCTCTAAGCTACCCCAAAACACACTCTATTAGTTGAGTTCCAGGGAATGGAAACTTACACTACACCGTTTTACATCCTTGTTCCTGTCTATTTCCTAATGTCTACATAACCACAATATTGTTATTGTGTATTCTCCAACTGAAAAAGGCTTCCCACTGAATAAAACTGTGTGAGTTCATTTAAAGTTCATGTTTTTATATGAGTCTCCAAGTAACCGTTTAAACTGTCTTTTTCTTCCCGAGAAACTACCACAAATAAAAGCTCCTCCATCCCCTGTCATCATCCGTATTTCCTCTCTGTTAAAACCATCTTTGTGCTCTCAAAATATTCAACAATCCCCAACACATCAACAAATGTATCCTTCAACTTCAACTTTTGTATATGTGTGCTCTCTCTCTCTCTCTCTCTCTCTCTCTCTCTCTCTCTCTCTCTCTCTCTCTCGCGCTCGATCTCAAGAGTGCACTGCTGTAAGATAAACAGCCTTTAATTTAGTCTTATATTCAGTGTTGCTCCACTAAAGCCTTGGAGCCTAATAAACATACTGTACATCTTATTTGGGATTTTTTTATACCCCAAAAGGATTATGGGAAATATCCCAATTGATTTGATTGTGCTGAAAACATTTATGAACTTAATATAAATACAAAACACGCTGTTATCATCACTTATTGTGATCGTCAATGCTGTGCAGAACTGCATATTTAAAAAGTTGTCAGTGGATTCCCTTTAAAATTAATTATACTGAAGGCTTTTTTTTAATTAGTTGTTTTTTTACGCAGACTTACTTTCATTTGAGTTTGCTGTGTCATTATCACATATAGATGTGACAGGTTTGTTATTCAGCCAAAATGTCCATTTTTCAAAAATTGCATTTAGAAAATTAATCCAAATTATATACATGACATATATAAAGTTGAAGTCAGGCTTATTAGCCCTCCTGAATTATTAGCCCCCCTGTTTATTTTTTTCCCCAATTTCTGTTTAACAGAGAGACGATTTTTCAACACATTTCTAAACATGATAGTTTTATTAACTTATTTCCAATAACTGATTTATTTTATCTTTGCAATGATTACAGTAAATAATATTTGACTAGATATTTTTCAAGACACTTCTATACAGCTTAAAGTGACATTTAAAGGCTTAACTAGGTTAATTGGGTTAACTAGGCAGGTTAGGGTAATTAGGCAAGTTATTGTATAAGGATGGTTTGATCTGTAGACTATCGAAAAAATATATAGCTTAAAGGAGCTAATCATTTTGACCTTAAAATGGCTTTTAAAAAACTAAAAACTGCTTTCTCAGTTTTCGGCTAGAAAAATTTTCAAGCCAAAATAAAACAAATAAGACTTTCTCCAGAAGAAAAAATATTATCAGACATACTGCGAAAAATTCCTTGCTCTGTTAAACATCATTTGTGAAATATTTAAAAAAGAAAAAAAATTCAAAGGGGGGTTAATAATTCTGACTTCAACTGTATACATTGTTGTGTTTAAAAAAAAAAGTATCTTACAAATTCTAAGTTTTATAACTGCTGTAGAAGTAAACGAGCAGTTAAAGGGCTTGTTCACTCACAGAATAAAATGTATTATTAATTCACACACAAACTTTCAGCAAACTCTTTTAAATATTTTTAATATTTTTAATTTAATAAGACCTCAACATGAAAATATATGGCAGAAGCCATGGGTATTAATTTTAATTTTTTTTTTTTTCAGGTCGACATTGACTTGCATTTTATGATTTGCCACAGTTTCAGTTACAAATCTTCTTTAATGTGCTACTGAAGAAAAAAGGCCACCCACATCTTGGGTGGCCTGTGGGTGAGTAAATTATTATTATTATTATTGTTATTATTATTATTATTATTATTATTATTATTATTATTATTATTATTATTATTACTATTATTATTATTATTATTTTATTTATTTTTTTAGAGATAAGTATCACTTTATTAGCATTATTACAAGGCTCGTGATTTCATTGGTCAATCACAACATTCCAAGGTATGTTATTCCCAGATAAAGCTGAAAAGCCAAGCTTTATTCTGCAAAACAACTGCCTAGATGTACATTATTGGTACTTAACAAATGAAACACTATCCTAAAGTGTTTGCAATATATTGGAAACGATCAAGATATACTATTCAAACTTATTGGTTTCTGATTCAATGATTACTAATTGTTTGGCTCTTTTTACATGGCTCTCTAAATACTTGTCTCTTATTTGGTCGATTCTAATCATATCTTGTTCCAAGGTATGTTATTTCTAGATAACAACCGCTGAAGCATCGACCACAGACTTGTCTACTACAAAACCTCTTGACTGTTAATGAGTATATTCATTTACATATTTAAATGTACTGTATATTTCTGTCATGCTGCTGTTCTTAGATGCACATTATTGGTTACTTAACAAACAAAATAATATTGTAAAGTTTTCGCAATATACATTATTACAAACAATCAAGATAAATTATTCAAAATTACAGGCAACATACTGGTTTCTGGATCAATGATTACTACCTGTTGTGCCTTTATGGCTTTTATTACCTGGCTCTTTGAATACTTGAATCTGATTGGTCAATCAAGACCTTCCAAGGTATGTTATTTCCAGATAACAACTGCTGAAACCTATAACACGGACTTCTCCAGGTACTACAAAACCTCCTGAACAGAGATGCCTAAAGTAGGGCCCGTGGGTCAAAGTTGGCCCATGGTAACCTTTGATTTGGCCCACTATCTCATTTGAAAAGAAAGGGAGAATGTTGAGAAGGTTCGGGTTAATGCCTTTGACAGAGATGGTTATTTCGATTTTAACGTAACCCTGTTGCTTCTTTGTTTTATCACTGAGCTACAAAAAAGCCAACTGAAATTAAATGTTTTGATTAAATGTTGGAAATGAAACAGACTTTTAAAATGTAAAAACTGTCACCTGACAAAAAAGCAGTGCACAAGACATCAGTGAGCAAATCAAGGCAAAAGCAGGAGCAGGTCGACTAGTGTTTTCAGCATTGAACTCCGTTGTGTTATACATGGGATTGTTTATGTTTTTACTGTAATAAGTTCATTATTAAATGTATATATATATATATATATATATATATATATATATATATATATATATATATATATATATATATATAATAAATACAAAAATATTTAATAAACACAGCTCAGAGCAATATAGTGTCTTTTTGTGAAGTTTTCTGGCAAGTAGCAGCATAATGTACATCTAGGTGGTTGTTTTCACAGAATGAAGTCTGGTTTTATAAGTGCTGTTGTATAAGACAGTTACTTATTAGGTGAATACTGATTAAACAAAAGCTTAAAGTCCACGTGAACCAGAAGTTACTGAGACTTTTCAATATGTTGACATACTTTCAACTGAAATTAAACATTGAATATGAGGTGGGGCTTTCTTTTTGCTCATCATTCCCTCATAGCAAACTAACGGGAAGGGAAGTGTGGTTAAGAATATTGTGGCTGATGCCGTCAAACAGAGAAGAACTGCCACTCCAAACACAGAAGCAAATGGTCAGACTTTGATTGAAGATTAATAAAACAAAGCATTTCTTTCAATGGATTAGCTTGCACATATTCATTGTTCACCTAAAGAATAACAACGTGTGTTAGCAAAATAAACATCACAAATTGTGATTTCACACGGACTTAGCAGAAAACAACCCTTCCACAAAACTCCCTCCTCTCTAACAACAGCAAACATTCAGTTCGTTTTTTGTTTCCTTACAGCTTTCGCCGTGATTTCTCTTTTGACAATGACAGCTGTTCGCCACTGATCGCATGGACGTGGTTGCCAGGCATCTGCTGCTGAGATGGAAACAGATTGTTACATATAAATTCAATCTGGGAGCAGCCTCGACCCCTGGGCTTATCATACTTTCACCTCCAGGGACGCGGCGGAACACACTCTCTCCGAAATTCAGCCCAGAAACACCTGCTACAACACACATACATACACTCACTCACGGTCATGTCCATTTAGAAAGCAGCAGGTAATCTACACGATTCACGTCAATGACAGAAACATTGGGAAATGAAGTTTCAGACATTGATTATTGTGCGATAATAAGCCTGTTCGTATGGAGCGCTTGAATTTTGCCCGATGAAAAGACCCACTGTGCATAATTATTGCATATAGAAAATCTGTTCTTCAAAGCACATCATCAAATCAGCCGTCATTGATGGAGACGGGGCTCTGGCTGAAAGCAGCAGGTTGGCTTGGCAGTGTAAAGTCATTACTAGTCGGTGGAGGCTGCAAAGTCCTGGCCAAAGAAAACAAGGGAGGTGGTTGGAGAAAAAAATAAAACAGCCTATGGAGAATCTAGAAAATGCAACAAACTGAAGATAAACAAACAGACAGCTCCTACCAAGCAGACGTCAACAACAAGGATCATGGGCACGGATGGCCTTCAGTGGGTGCACTATATTGGCAAAAGTTGTTTATTTAACTGTTTAGTGTTGTGTTCCACTAGTTCTATCTATCTATCTATCTATCTATCTATCTATCTATCTATCTATCTATCTATCTATCTATCTATCTATCTATCTATCTATCTATCTATCTATCTATCTATCTATCTATCTATCTATCTATCTATCTATCCCTTCATCCATCCATCCCTTTAACAATCCATCCATCCATCCTTTCATCCATCCATCCCTTCCGTTCCTTCATCAATCCATCCACCCACCCCTTCATCCATTTATCCAACCCTTCACCCATCCACAAATCCATCCATCCATCCCTTCATCCATTTAACCCTTCATCAATCCATCCATCCATTTATCCATCCCTTCAACAACCCATCCATCCAACCAACCCTATCATCAATCCATCCATCCACTCTTTCAACAATCCATTTATCGAACCCTATCATCAATGCATCCATCCATCCATCTATCAACCCATCCATCCAACCCTATCATCAATCCATCCATTCATCCCTTCAACAATCCATTCATCCAACCCTATCATCCATCTATTCATCTATCCATAAATCCATCCATCTATTCCTTCATCCATTTATCCCTTCATCAATCCATCCAATCTATCAATCTATCCAACCCTTCATCCATCCATCCATCCATTCAACCCTTCATCCATTCCATCATCCGTCCATCCCTTCATCTATCCAACCCATCCATCCATCCATCCATCCATCCATCCCTTCTACAGTCCATCCATCCCTTTATCCATCCAACCCTTCATCCGTCCATTATCCATTCATCCATCCACTCATAAATCCCTCATCTATCCCTTCATCCATCCATCCAACCCATCCATCCATCCATCCATCCATCCATCTCTCCATCCATCCATACATCCATCCATCCATCCATCCATCCATCTATCTATGTTTATCCATCCATCCATACATCCATCCATCCCTTCAACAATCCATCTATCCATCCATCCATCCATCCCTTCAACAGTCCATCCATCCATCCCTTCATCCAACCCTTCATTCGTCCATTATCCATCCACTCATAAATCCCTCATCTACTGTATCCCTTGATCCATCCAACCCATCCATCTATCCATCCATCCATCCATCCATCCATCCATCCATCCATCCATCCATCCATCCATCCATCATCCATCCATCTCTTCATCCATCCATTCATCCATCCATCCATCCATTTATCCATTCATCCATCCATCCATCCATCCATCCATTCATCAATCCATCCATCCTCCTCCATCCATCCATCCATCCATCCATCCAACCCTTCATCAATCAATCAATCAATCAATCAATCAATCAATCAATCAATCAATCAATCAATCAATCAATCAATCAATCAATCAATCAATTAATCAATCAATCCATTTATCTCTTCATCCATCCATACCTTCATCAATACATCCATCAATTCATACCTCCATCCCTTCATCAATCCATCCATGCCTTCAACCATCCATCCATTCATTTTGCAAATATTTTCATTCTGCTGATTTTTAAAAGTGTATTAAAGAATCTCTTCTACATACTGATTTTTATTTTTTTATTGGCTCAAACTTGACTCAAATTTTACAAAGATTATAATTTTGGCTGGATTTGTTCTTATTAGTCTAGTCAGCATTTGCCATTCTAAGTATGGAGAGGATTTAAAATAAAGCCTTCATTTAATGTTTTTAAACTTGCATGCTTAATACAATGTCCTTAATACAATGTTTTCAAAGTGTTACTAAAAATGATCTGACCATATGACGGGACAATGACTGTAATGTAGCTGTAATGTAACATACTGTACAATATACAGTTAGTCTTAAATGGTTGTTTACACATAACTTGTTTTTGCATTGAAAACACGAGACACAGGCAGTGGAATGTGAAGAGACACAAGGATTTGAAATAGGAGTCAAACTTCTTTTAACTTGAGCACATTTTTTGAATGCCGTTTCAGGCATGAGGCGCTGCAAAAGATGTGAGGCGCAGACAAACATGCCTGTCAAAGATGTTTACATTGAACAAAAAAACTGCTACTGTTGGTTTGATACTTCATGTTTACATGACAGTGACAGACATAAAGGTGCTGCTATTTTCTTTGTTTTCACAAAACCTTTACTTTCAATAATAGCCTGCAGTCATTGTTATTTTCAGTTTACTTCTAAAAGTGAATGTCTAGAAATAGTTTCTCTTTTTTTTCTAAATATAAAGATTTAAGACAAATCCGTACAACATTCACCACAATATTTTGTACATCTAGAGGTTTTGAATGGCATGAGCCTGAATAAGGAGCAATTATTACTTTTAAAAAAATGTCACTGGGTGCAACATGTTTTTATTTTGGAAGCATTTTTCTAACATCATTCTGTTTGTGCCCACGAAAGAGCATCTCGATACAGTTTGACAGCCCTCACACTGTTAAATGTCATGTGTTTTTTTTCTGGTTGGGAGAATAAATCTCAATTTTGGATGACTTCAGTCTTGTTGTGGACCTCTGTTATTCTCCACCTACATCACAGATGAGTCAACTGAGCAGAACAGAGACACGACAGGCTTGACATGACAGGATTATATGATAAAAAATATATGCATAAAATATCAATAAATATAAACAGATAATACATCATATTTTTGTAATAATTTGTTCAATTATTTGGATGCTGGTGGATTTATTTATATTAATAAATATTATTTATTCTCTACAATCATTTACTGTATGTGTGACCTTTTTCCAAACAGATGTGTTCATGATCACGCAAATTATAAATGATGAATTGTTCAATACTGTCAATCCACTTTCATATTTGAACAACTATGAGTTGAGTTGACCTTTGAATCTGTGGAAGTGCATGTATTTATTTATTTTTTAAGTCAATAATCCATTAGATTTATCAAATTTGACAGTGAAACATTTACAAAAGTTACTTTTTTTTCAAATAAATCTTTTTTTTTTTAATGATTTTTGATACTATGATGGTTTCATGTAAAAATATTAGTTTAGTTAATTTAAATTGTATTGTCCATTCTGCTTGGCACAGAAAGGAAATTTGCCTTTAACACTGGTAACATACATTTAATATTATTTATATTTCTTTACTGTAGTTTACTCTCCTGCCTGCCTGGATTGCTGGAAAGTTCCACAGTTTAAACATATTATGGCTTTTACTCTCCTTCGATCATCTATGTTAAGCTGATTTGATCCAAATCTACAGAAATAAAAAAATGAAATTAATTTTAAAGTAGATCTCTTTCCAAAACATTAAAACAATTCTTACCAACCCTAATGTTTGGAGGAAATTTTTAAAAATTTAATTTACTTGAGCCTCATGCGATATATACACTATCTGATAAAAGTCTTGTCGTTGATCCCAGTTGTGAGAGAAACAAATAATAACTTGACTTCTAGTTGATCATTTGGAAAAGTGACAGAAGGTAGATTTTTCCGATGAATCATCTGTTGAACTGCATCTAAATCATCACAAAAATTGTAGAAGCCCCAAGATTCTCTTAGAAATCAGTCAAGTTTGGTGAAGGAAAAATCATGGTTTGGGGTTACATTCAGTATGGGGGCGTGCAAGTGTTCTGCAGAGTGGATGGCAACATCAACAGCCTGAGGTATCAAAACATTTGTGCTGCCCATTACATTACAAACCACAGGAGAGGGCAAATTCTTCAGCAGGATACACTGTAAAAAATGGCCATGATTTCTACTGTAAAAAAAAAACTGTAAAAATGCTACAGAAAAAAAAATCCATAACCTGGTTAACGGTATGTTTCCTTAATATATACGGTGAATAACCCTAAATTGACTTTCCCAGAATTCCCTGTATGGCACATCACTTTTTATGCTTTTTGTTGACATTACTATGGATCTTTTTAGTTGTTTGCCCATCTGTTATGTACATTAGCGATTTATGTTACATCTAATGTTGAAAATGTTTATTTCATGACTTTAATTTTATGTGTGTTACCATGCTGGTGTTTAGTAGATGTGTTAATGACACTGAGCACCTTCAATACACTGATACACTTTTCTGCTTGTGGGAAAAGTTATTTTTGATGAGCATTGGTTCATTATGTAACTTCCTCATCACCACCTGCATATGGCTGTGTTAAAGTGTCTAACTGTGTAACAAAAGATGTGCAGATGATGGTAATTCAAAATACAGACATATTACATCTATAAATTAATGAAATATGGTAGTTTACCGTAAAAATGAGAAATTACTTTTATGGTTTGTACCGTATTTTTAACGGTAAAGTACTGGCAACCACAGCTGCTGTTTTTTTACCGTACATTTTACGAATTTATTTTTTACAGTGTAGTGCTCCTTCTCATACTTCAGCCTCTACATCAAAGATCCTGAAAGCAAAGAAGATCAAGGTGCTCCAGGATTGGCCAGCCCAGTCACCAGGCATGAACATTATTGAGCATGTCTGGGCTAAGATGAAGGAGGAGGCATTGAAGATGAATCCAACAAATTATGATGAACTCTGGGAGTCCTGCAAGAACGCTTTCTTTGCCATTCCAGATGACTTTATTAATAAGTGATTTGAGTGATTGCAGAGATGTATGGATGCAGTCCTCCAAGCTCATGGGAGTCATACACAATATTAATTCTTTTTCCTCTGCACCATGACTTTATATTCTATACTGTACATTATTTTTGTTAAGTGACAAGACTTTTGTCTAAGCAAAGTCAGACCTTACTGTCCTAATAAATCATTAAAAATTAAAGCAGGATCATATTATATTTTGGTAATCTAAAGGCCTTTGCCTTTTATATAAGCCACTTCTGATATCAAATGATCAACTACAAGTCAAGTTATTATTTGTTGTTCCTAAAACTTGGATAGGCAACAACTTTTGTCAGGTAGTGTCGTACAGTATATTAAATATTTTATGTCATATATATTTTTCAGTATGACTAAAAACAAGATTTTGGCCTTCACAATCAACATTGAGAAATGTATATATCCATTTCCTCCCTCTTCTGTGATATTCCTGTGATCTCTGCAGGAAGCTAATTAGACATACATGTATGAAACAAAAGCATAACTATGTTCTGTGTTAAATTTATAATGCTACTTCATATAGAATTACACAATATATCCAGCTAATACCAAACCTAGGCTCTTCCTAGGAAAAGAAAATCTCCATCTCTGAACTCAAAAGCATGAAAAAGTGGTGCATTTTATTATGCAGAAATTAATTTACGACATCAGTTAAACTCTGATTTACCTTCCCACATGTCAGCGATCAATTTAAATGCAAAACGACAGAGAGAGTTTGATGAAATGTAAATAAGGAAGGTGAAAGATCAGCCTTCTCAGCCTAAGGCAAACAAGAATGAGGAGTGATTTGAGACGGTTCGTGTTTTTCTTCACTGATGGAAGCAGCTCGGAAAGAAGCCAGACACATCTGTACACAGCACGCGGTTAAAGCACATTAACACTGGACTAAGTAGACCTCTATTCCAAAAACCAACTGAGCTGGCTGTCTATATATAGACAGTTTATTAGGCAGATCTTGTTTTGATGTTATTTTCAAACATGATATATAGCATTATCATTGACCATTTGATTTCAAAACTGCAGACAAATAAATAAAGATTGTCAGAGTCACCTTAATCTGTACATGCTTATTCACTCAGTAGACATCATACTTTGAATTGTTGCAAATACTACAAGCAATGTAATGTAATTTTTGCAAAAATGTTGTCACATTGTATTTTTTCATGAGCCCAGGGGAATATATTACATAATGCAGGTAAATGTTACATAACCACTCCTGTTTTTCCCGGGATTTCCCTTCTTATGCAATCCTCAAAACAGTCATATAGAGGTGCGTGACTGTTAGCTGACACGCTTGGGGTAAGGTTCGGGGTGAGGTGTCTGAATAACACTCAGGGACGGAGCAAGCTGAACTGGCTCTCTAGGTGACCACGTCGCCCTCAACCCAAAGTGAAAATTAAAGTAACCGGTTCGCGGATGAAAGTGACGACCGAGAGGGAGGGGGTGAGTTTCACGGATGAAAGTGAAGACCGGGGGGTTCGTGGACGCCGCCCTCACTATTCTGAAGCCCATGGCGGCCACCTAGGTCCTCTATGGACGCTCCGGCCCTGATAACACTGGTAAAAACCAGAACTATGGTGTTCGTAACTACTATGAAGCGTGTTTTGGGCGGCTGCTGCGATCGGATCCTATACCAATGTCGGCGACCATAGTTGGGTTTCATAGACCGTACCAAAAAGCTGAAGACCGGGAGGAAGGAGGTGGGGGGGTTTGTTGGTGGTGGGTGGTTGACATTACGGGAGTTTTCCGGGATAACTAACAAAATGAATGGGTGGCTACAGATGGGTCTGAAATACGGGAGACTGCCGGGAAAAACAGGAGTGTTGGCAGGTATGCTCACACATACACTATGTACTCTGACTACTTCTATATTGTTGATAAGCTGTTCTGGGCATTTCATTCTCGGGCTGAACGATGTCAGTGTTGACCAATCGCAACAGACTGTCATCGGTCCAATCAGCGCAGATTAGCTTTGCGCTAAGGAGAGGTTTGGGGAAAAAATGAATCGCTGAACGATTCATATGGGAGTCGCTGGGATAATCAGGTAAAAATAAATGCGGATTATAAGACCTGTTTTTTGACCTTGCATGCATATTAGACTGTTGTTAGAGACCCTTACAACCAAAATATGACCCAATTTCATGTATAATAGGGGCTCTTTAAAATATGATATCGTAGTGGACCACCCCTTTAAGAGATGTTCAATGATAAGTTATTTGAGGAATCCAAAATGTCTCCTCAATGGCCTAAACTTAAAATTTAATTGTTTCTTATGGTTGGTGTAACTAGTAGTTGGTGACTTCACTTGAGAATATTTACTGGTTATACATATTCATTACTGCAATAAATCTATATGTCAAGTATTATTTTAAATAATTATATAGTAATAATATTTGATGCCACAATAGTAAAATCCCAAAGTTAACAGTTACGGTTGCTTTGTCCTTTGCTTTCAAATATTCAACCATAAAGCTTTTTATTTTGTCTCTTTGCTAGACAACAGCTTTATAAACCAAGCCATTGATGTATGGCAAGCGTTTCATCTTCAAATTATGTGCAAGTCAAACTCAAAGCGCTCGCAAGGATGGAGTTTGTGTGAATCATTTACTGTGAAACAAGCTGCTCTGAGACACTGATAACATTTAAGCTGCTCACATCAAAACATCACACCGCCGTGCATATTTAATTACAACACAGCACTTTGCCATTTAAAAAGGGAACATTTGCTCACTATTTACTGACCCTCAAGTGGTCCCAAACCTTTAAGAGTTTCTTCCTTCTGTTGAATGCTAAAGAAGATAGTTTGAAGAAGGCTGAAGATCTGAAACAATTGACATCCATAGTAGGAAAACCGAATGCTATGGAAGACAATGGTTACAGGTTTACAGTATTCTTCAAAATATCTTCCTTTGTGTACAAGTAGGTGAGTAAATGATGTCAGAATGTTACATTTTAAGTGAATTATTCCTTTAATAACCGTGCTATACTATATTGCATTTTCATAATTATTTGTTGGAATTATTAATGAAAATCTGGATATAAAATCTGGATATAGGCAAAGGTGTATAGTAAGAGTTCAGTGCATGGTAATGACACACAGTGAGTCTCAAACACCATTGTTTCCTCATACTCATGTACATCCTGTGAGTGTAAAATCCTGGTGAAAAACAGACCAATTGAAACAAATCACTGACTCATTCAAAATCCACATGAGATCATTAATATGCACACCCCAGGCTGTGTTTGATTGGCCAAAACATTTCCTAGTGAGATTACAACAATGCTATTTTTTATGTTTCTTTTTACGTTTATCTAAGCTTATATTATACTTACTTTATATGTGGGACTCTAGTTTTGAAAATGGGACAGCCTTAAGGGAAAGGTAAGAGCAGCCATGCATGATCTCATCTGTTCACAGCTCAACAGAATGCAAAATGTGGTGTATATGTCTTATAAATGTATTCAATGTCACCCTGAAAAGGCAATAGGTTTGCTTAAATTGATCTTTGTTAGTTTAACGTGTAGCCTACATGTTACCAGCCAGCTGGTGCATAACACTAGCAGTGTTTTCATCCACCAATATTTATGTCAACCCAGGCTCATTATGGATAGTATAAGTACCCATGTCTACATTTCTGGGGACAGTGAAAAACATAACTCAAGGTATGTCTGGTCACAGTTTTTTTTTTTGCAAATCCACTTCTACACAGTCTGCTGTGTATGCTTTTGATGATCTGAAATTCGATCATTCACATAAATCGACCAGAGGGCTAAATATTCACTTCAGCCAACCAAGGGTGTGCTTCCCAAACAACGACATACCTCATGGCTGAACTATTATAGTACGATGCATCGTTTGGGAAATGAACGAGTAGTTGTGAGTGTTTCCCAAAATCGTAGCTTCATTGTCGCAGATCCATAAGCTCGAAAGGTGTAGTTGCAAGCGTAAAAGTTTGCGACACAGTTTGCGAATGTTTGTTGGAACGATGGATTTGGAAAGTGCCAAATCATCGAACTATGTTTGCAATGGCGGAACTTGCGATCTTAGTTGTCTAATGTTGGTTTTGGAAAACGCACCCCAGACCAGCTTTCTGTCGACTTACTGACTGACTGACCCACCCATTCTCGTCCCTAAACCCAACCGATAATATTTTCAAAATCATTCTAGAAAAATAAAAGCAGTCATGGCCTTTGTTTATTTATTTATTTTGTTTTACCTGGTTTCTGGAACCATTCTTCATTGGACTCGGACACTGCTGTTGCGTAAAACTTAGCTCCACGTCCCAAGTCCATCAATGTATTCAGCAAGCTATTGGGTAAACTGGTAACAGCGGAAAAGCCGTCCACAAGAAGCCGTTAGTGGCGTCACACTGCCTCGTTGTGTTCATTTTAAAGATGAAAAGCAGACATACATACCTCTGGCTACATAATTCGCGATCTCCAGAAATGTAGACAGGGGTACATATCCACAATGAGCCTCTGTTGGTTTATGTTCATTTTAGAATATCACAATAACTAAATGTTTTATCCGATAATGAAAAGATGTTTGTAAACTATGATGAACAAGCTCAATAGAAATGTGATTGGACAACTAGTCTAATTAGGGAACCAATCTGATTTTATGTCATCTAAAATAATGTTTATCAGCTAACAGTCTGCTGTTCATGATCCGTTTTTGACACCAGTCACATTTAAATCATACTTTCAGTCTTTCTTCAGCTTTTGGCTGCTTGCCAGTTCTGCAATCCCCAACTCCTCCTAGCTCATTTCTGTAAAGTGCCATTCATATCAAACTCGCGGGCCGTACTGATATTAAATTTTTTAATTAAGGCGGGGGCCACAAACTATCATCGCGCGGGCCGCAAGTTTGAGACTCCTGTTCTAGATCTTCACAGTTTAACATCACAAAGGCCTTTGGACTAAACTAATGGAACATTATTCGATTCAATGTGATTAAATTTGTAGAAGGAGTTTGTCACACTGTAAAACATGTCATTTCCTGTTGCCAGCAGGTGGCACTATAACTGTAACTGGATATTGGCATGTAAACGTGTGCAGATCGGACAATGCATGCCTAAGTTATAACAACTTCCTGTTTCGTGGCAAATCGTCAAAATTTGAGAGGCCGCCACAGACACGTCCTTCAACGAAAGCTCTAGATCTTGACAATTTAACATCGTCAAGGTACGTAGATGACAATAGCCAATTTTGGTGTTGATCTGATAAAATACATAGCAGGGGTTCGTTAAAATACAACGCCTGAAAATGACAAAAACTGCACTTTTTCGGCAGAGGAAGTTAAAAATAACTAACTTCCTGCCAATTTTCGTACGTGCATGTGAAACGTAGCTCGGGGGCCAGTCCGTCAAAAGCGCATAGGTGGCGCTGTCGAGTCCTTTTTCCACACCCACTTCCGAAACCTATGACAAACTCAAATCTTCGCCACTTCTTGGGCGAGTGCAAAGTTTTGCGAGTTTTCGAGCATGTTTACACCATCAAAAAGGCGATTCATTCTTAAGAAGAAGAAGAATACATCATGCTAGTTTCTCAGGACTTGATGATTATTTTTCTCTTAAACACATATGATGGACACTGTGCTTTATACACAAATGTTAAATGTTTTATGCGATACATAAACCATGCACATAAATAAAATTTGGTGTTACAGTTGGTGTTAATTATAAACCCAGTTTTTCCCCTGCAAAATCCCCTATTGGAAAGAGCGCAAGACATAGCAAAGCATTTCCTTTCATATTTTCGCACTGGATCCAGATCAAACCAGCAGAGAGCATCCATGAAGAGAAATGAATCAAAAATGAGCGTCCATGGATATGGCCCTCGGATGACTCATTACCGGCACTGGTTAATTGAGACAGTCAGAGAGAGCTCTCAACAGTCCAACAACTATCCACTCCACAGTACCGCGGCCCCTGGAGAACGTCGCTGACACACTTCAACCAAGCCATTACACACATCTGGCTTTGGAGAGCCTGTAATGGTCCACATCTGTAGCGCGTGCATGCCCAGCAGTGAGGGTGATTGAAGAGCACACATGCACCGGCGCACACACGCGTTTTGCCACAGTTCGCATTTGCTGTGTAAATCATCGCATGCTCGGAGGTGCTGTTAGCACATAATCATCATCGAGCATCCATATGGACACGGCAACACTTTGTCCCTGTGTCCTGTTTCTTTGGCAACCATTTACGAGTGTGTTTGGTGAGCCCTTGCACACCGAGGTGAGAAACATCTTAACACATTTTCAAGATGACCACCTAAAACATTAGGCAGAATAGCAGTTGCTGTATGAAAGAGAGAGTTTTTTCACCTCCAAAAATAGCATGAGTACACTTTGATTCAGCCTTCATGAATTTTCTTGTAAGAGTGTTGATTCTGAATACGGAATACTTGTTTATCATATCATATAAATAATACTTTTTCACCATTATTCAAAATGATTTACATTCAATCATCAAGATCTGCAAAAAAATAACTATTATTGTGATAATGAAACATTAAAGAGACAGTTCACACCAAAATTAACATTCTGTCTTCATTTACTCGTACTGTACATCCAACATAGGCTCATTTTGAAAATGTACACCTATACACATTTCTGGAGACCAGAATTACGTCCGGCTGTATTTCATTTTTTAAACGAACGCTATGGGGCGGTTTGACACCATTCCTTTGCGCGCTTACCCACAACTGCTTACCTCTCTATAGACGTCTTTCCCGCTGTTACCAGTTTGTCCCGTTAGCTCGCCATGTATGTTGGCAGACTTGAGACACAGAGAGTTGACCACGATGACAGGGTTCGAGTCCGGTGAAGAGCGGTTCCAGAATGCAGCTAAGACAAAATCAGAATCCCAAAAATAAAAAAAAAACGAGTAAATAACAGGGTGAGCATCTGGTAAAATCGGAAAACGTGGTAAAAATCAGATGAGGGCTTTCCTTTTTTCTGGATTACTTTTGAAAATTGTTGGTTGGGTTTAGCGAAGTGGGTGGGCAGGTCAATCAATAAAATTGGTTGGGTTTAGGGAAGGAGGAGGGTGGGTCAGTCGATCGGTCAGTCAGTCATTCAGTCAGTCAGCAGTGTCCTCTGGTGGGTTTACACGAGAACAACAGGCACGACTGGCACTCGCGAGAGAAATTTGAGATCTCAAAAAGCATACACAGTGGCCTCTCGTGGATTCGCGTAAACAAAAACTGCAAAAAAACGTAGCTCCTGGGACAAATTTCACGGTCTCCAGAAATGTATATAGAGGTATGTTTTTAGAATGAGCCTGGGTTGTTTACATCAGTGGTCCCCAATTTTTTTATCATCGTGGACCGGTCATCTCTTTACAAATTTACTGTGGACCAGGGGGCATTTGTTTGTAGGTTGCTAGGCAACCTAGGCGAAGATGACAAGCTGACATTGCTGTCACTGATACAAGTTTTATTTATGGAGAAAATTACAAAGCATGTGTTTGTCTGAGATAACTAGTCTACCAAATTGTGTATATTCCATACAAAGTATGAAGCTGATCAGTCAGGTCTTGTCACATGACTCGCAGTGTGCTTGCAGCATTCATATAACTGGAAGGCGTGAGTGCGTCACGCTAACTGCGCATGCAAGTGCACGCCTTCATTGCAAATAACAAACTTGTGCGAACTCTAGAAAAGCTGTGATATGCGAACATCATTGGCGATCTCCAGCAGTTAATCTTCTTGAACAGACATGGTGGATTCACCTGATTTGTTGGCAAATGGGTTGCGGATCTATTCCTTGGCAGTTCGCGGGTCCTTCACTGGGCCTTTTCCCCTTAGCAAAGAAAATTTCCAAAGATGTCTGTTTTTTACTCATTTTGCTGCTTGCGGGTTAAATTTGGGTGCACAAGAGACCAAGATGTAAGGGAGAGAATACGGTAATTTTTCAAAATAAAGGTCATTCAGACTCAGATAATAAATAAAACAGAAATAATTAATAATTTCTTTTATGGCCCAGTACCAATTAAGATTTTAAAATCAATTTACTAATTAAGTTTTTTTTAATTGGTCCGCAGTCCGGTGGTTGAGGACCACTGCTTTACATGTTTCAAACCTTTATGAGTTTCTTTGTTTTCTTGAACACAAAAGAAGATATTTGGAAAACTGTTGGAAACCTGTAGCGATTCACGTTCATAGTATTTGTTCAATTCCATAGTATTTGGTCACTTCTTTATTATTTGGTCAGTTCCATACTATTTGATTTTTTTATTATGTAAGAAATTTCTCACTGGTTTTCAGCTTTCTTCAAAATATATTTTTGTGTTCAACAGAAAAAGCTCATAAAAAGTGAGTATTTTTTCTTTTGTGGGAAAACTATGCCTTTAGGTTTTTTAATAGTTATAACATATAACTGTAATAAATATATATAATATACACTGTAAGGCTTTATTAACTCGATGTTAGGTCAAATGTGGACAAACCCAACACTGAGATTTTACATTACATTTTGTTCACACTTTATTATTAGTGATAATTGTACCTTAAATAAATAATTAACTATGGCTTTTGCCTTAATAAACTCCTAATTTGCTGCTTATAAATGGTTATTAAGGTCCCTGTTTGGTTTAGGTATTAGGCATGATTAGGGATTGTAGATTTTCATTTTCACATTTTCTTTTTCATTTTCATAACTTAATACTTAGCACATTTGACTAATTATGAGTTCTAAAGCCACAAACAGAAGCATTTTGTCCCTGTGTAATTTGTCTTTGCCCATTTACAAGTGAGCTTGGTGAGCCCTTGCACAAAGAGGTGAGAAACATTTTAGCACATTTTCAAGATGACCATGTACAACATTAAGCAGGATAAAAAAATGTGTTTGTGTGTGTAAGAGAGAGCTGTTTCTCTCTCAAAGGATACTGTAGTATGAATCCACTTTAAATCAGTAATCATAATCTCCAGATCAAAACCTCACGTTGCACTGTTTACTTTCTATCGTTACAGGTTTTAGCATAGCACTGCATATCTAAGTTTCACCACTAAAGATCAAAACAAAAACAAAACCATGACAAAAACTGAAATCATCTGCTCTATAAAGCAAAATAAAAAAGGCCAGGACACATTCAAAAGTGGTTTTCATACAATTTGTATACAATAGCGAAACAGAAATGCGATGTCATTGGCAGACAGAACAATAACATTGTCGCGTCTCTCAATAAAACTACAGATTTCTCTGAATTCTATAATCGTTGGAAACATTTAGAATAATGGAGTCTATTCTAGGTACATAATATCAGACTGTGTGCTCCCTGGTGTACTAATGTACTACCAGTCGAGCTACACAAATCCTGACTTTTCACATAAATGAAAGGTTGACAATATTATGAATTCTTCAGGATGCCCTACATCTAGTAGGGGCACTTTAGGATTCTGTTGGTCGTTTGTTTCATACCAAGAAAACTTTGCTCCATTGTTATAATAGTAGTCTATCACTGATAACCTCTGGAGAGAATTAGAACAAACACTTGATGAAGATTACACTTTCTAGTGCGCATGGGTGTTCATTACTTCTTTATATACAGTAGTGTATAAAATACAATATTGCTACTGTATGTTCATTACAATAATTTTTAGATGACTAAACATAACATTAAGAGCTCACAACTTCAGACATGGAATATGATTTTAATATATAACTATAAATATATATTAACATTCTGAAATTTTTTTATAAATTAGTAGAGGTTGAATAATACACTGGCCACATGGTAGCCCTCGTAGCAAACTGTAGCTCTCAAAATTTACTATTTGTCTAATATATCTAAACCTTTGACAAAAAATGGCCTGTTTCCACTAAGTGGTACGGTACAAGTCGGTAGGCTTTTAAGCCCGTTTTTACTGTCAAAACATACCAAAAAGCAAACCGTACAGTACTAATTTTGGGGTACCCTTTTCAAAGTGTACCTAGCACAACAAAAGGGTAACAAAAGGCAGAGCTAGACGTGCAGCTGAACGCTATTGGTTTATAGAAAAATGTCACTAGCGTGTGCACATGAAGCGTCATTTTTAAATACACAGCCGAGACATTACACCATAATAATATATACATATAATAACCAGCCATGTTCGACTCGAGCTCAAACATGCCTTGTCGTCATTTTGATGAACAGCCACAAAGCCAAGAACAAAAGCAGAATCTGTTTGTGTCCTGTTGTTGTTTATGAGGTCGCCTAAAAGCATGAGTGGTTTGGCTTTCTCTAGAGAGCTCGCGGTCGCTCACTGACATCTATATTTGAAATAACGAACTTGAGCTCATTATAATTATGTGTGCATGATTATTGAAGGATTATTGAAGGCTTCTGACATCCTTTCAGAAATGGACAAGCACAAAAAGTACAAAGGAGAAGCCCAAAAACCAAAGGAGCAAATGATTCTTTCAGCAACCTAAAACATGAACAAACTGCCAGTACTGAATCTGCACTTCTCAAAGTATAGAATTATTTTAATTTGTCTTTTGATGTTAAAAATACAGTATTACTTGTGATATAGTACCTTACTGCTGCTTTTGATACTACGGCCCACTTTGTCCTCCTGTCTCGCTTGGTCATCAGGTTGACCTACAGGGGCCTGTGTTAGATTGGGTCAGGTCTTATTTAACTGGTCGTTGTTTCTCAGTTATGGTTGGTAACGCCACTTCTCCTTGTTCTCCGTGTTCCACAAGGTTAAATTTTGGGCTCTGTTTTATTTTCATTTTACATGCTGGCGTTAGGGTCAATCATGATAAATCATAACATATACTTTCATCTGTTTGCCGACGATGTTCAAATCTATCTCTCTGTTGCTTCAGACTCTAAAATCTCTGCCCGGATGTTTAGTTGACTTCAAACGTTGGTTGTCACAGAACTTTCTTACTCTAAACGAAGACAAAACAGAATGTATTGTGTTCAGCAATTCTAACCTGCCTAATGAGTTACCCTCAAACTTTCAAAATCTTGCTTTTTCCCACATTTTAGCCCTGTAGTTAAAAATTTAGGAATGAACTTGGACAGTAGTTTAAAGTTTGATGAACAGGTAAATTCAGTGATCAAGGCTAGCTTTTTTCTGCTTCGCCTTCTTGCCAAAGTCAAGTCATTTCTGAGCCAGCGTGACCTAGAAAAAGCCTATTGATGCTTTTATCAGTGCTCGTCTGAACTATTGCAATGCACTCTATGTTGGAATTAACCAAACTCTATCGGTTACAACTGGTGCAAAATTCTGCTGCTCGCATGCTGACGAATAGTCGCAAACCCGAGCATATTACACCTGTTCTTTACTCTCTTCACTGGCTCCCTGTTAAGTTCAAAATTGATTTTAAACTACTTTTGTAGGTTTTAATGCAGTTAATGGTCTTGCACCTTCATATTTATGTGATATTTTAAAGGTCCATGAACTGAACAGTAGAGGTGTTAAAATGAATTGTTTCTTCGGTGCACCGCGATGTAGATGGGGACAATTTGATATCGGTTCAGTAATAGATCATAACCGGTTATTACGTACTGACCTCATGTGATATGTGCGATGTCGCTGTAGAATACTATGGTGAAAGAGGCGCGGGCGAGTCAATAAAACGCTCCTAATACTTAAAAAGCAGATAATTGAGCACAATTCATTGCTAGTGAGTTTGCTGGAAAGTCTTTCACTGACACTGAAGAAGGTACAGCATGAGCCGCTTTTCACTACTAGAAAGAAATGCTGTAAAAAACCATCTCTGTCTCTCTCACTTTGGACATTCGACCCGCAGGGGTGTTTATGAGGTATCTTTTTCTCTCCTCTCGGCTGTTAAAGAGATACTTGTGGATCCTGACACGAGCGTGCCTGTGGTGCGAGTTTTCTCCACTGTGTCTATTATGGATTACCTGTGATAACCGCATATTATGCGCATATACGTAGACTGTAACCGCGGCTGTTCATCTGTAAACATCGCTTTAATTTTTAAAGCCAATCGCAGCCCTTTCTGTTGAGCGGGTGAAGACAATGACCAATCATATGAGTGTAAGAATTCACTTGATAGTGCTCAAAAAGCAAGCAGGATAATATATACATTAGTTTATTTGCTATACATGCTCATGTTGTTCTGTGTACGTGTTGGAGTTTTGTTTGATACATTCAAAATGAGTGTTTTCTTTCAGCAGGTCAAATTAAAGGTACAGTTCATATATCTGACTGCTTGTATTAAAGGACAAAATTGTATTCCAAATAGTATATAAATATAAATATATTAATAAATTTTAATAATTTTTTTTTTCTTGTGTTGTGAAGAAAAAATCAAATTATTTATGAAGAACATCATCAATGCACCGTGATGCACCAAGATATCAAATTGAATCGGTTCAATGGCATGATAATCGTAACCAAACCGAACCATGAGACCAGTGTAGGTTCACACCTCTACAGAAAAGGGCCCTACGATCAACCGAACAGCAGGTCAGTTGTTGCTGGAGGTCCCCAGATCCAGATACAAACATTTGTTTCAGTGGCAGGTCCTAAACTGTGGAACACCCTGCCTTTAGAACTTCGCATCATTACAGATGTGGCACTATTTAAAGCTAAACTTAAAACCTTTTTATTTAGATTTGCTTTTGATATTCGTTAGTACAAAATGCTGTTTTATTAAAACTTGTGTTCCTATGAATAGGGTATTTGCCGAGCTAGTTTTTTCCATTTTATACGGTTCCTTTCATAGCATCGATGTTGTAATGTAATTCAAATACAATCAGTTAAATAGACTTTGTCATTCATTTAGTTGCTGAAGCGTAAAACGAGACAAAACTCTGTTTGCTCGCACGCAGCCATCAGAATCGGCAGGCTAGCGCAGAAGCTCCATTGAATATATTGGGGTAAAATAAATGCTCATATTATAAAGACATGGTGGGGAAAATGTAATTTAATGCAGTGCTTCTTGTACAATCTGAGACCCACTTTATATCAGATATCACTCAGCCAGTGGAGATCGCTGATTTTTAAAGAAAACAGACCTTAACCATGCCGATTTTGCATTGGCATACAGTTCACCGGAAATGATTAACCCAGGTTACAGGCAAATTAAAAGTCCCATTAGCATGCTTCGGCATATACCCTATTCATGTGTTTTAATGTTTAATTTTTGTTTTTAAGACTGTAAAGCACTTTTAGCACCCTCCTGGTTGTAATAAGGTGCTATATAAATAAAGTTTGATTGATTGATTGACTGATTGATTGATTGATGTGTAACTATTATCATCGCCTCTTGGACTATTATTAGTCCGGTATGACGGAAATACTTTTTAACAAGATGTTAACATTACATGTGCTGGTGAAGAATAAAGATGGGAGGTTTGTACTGACTGTACATGTTTCGTATCATTTAATGTATGTTTAAGGTATTTTTTATTTGTAATTGGTAACATTTCAGATACTGAAAGCCTCTGTACTGTATGTGTTCATAAATGTTGTACTCGTTTTTTTATTTTATATAATCGCAGATGTTACAATAGGCTATTCCGCATTATTATAATCAAATCCTGTTCATAGTAAGGTTAGTAATTAACATTTATTTATACATAAGTATTAATGTATATAGAGCATTTGTTTAGTAAGAAGTGCTTCTTATACTGTATGATATGTGAACTTTCTGTCGAACACTACGCCTGCCAAAAGGGTACCATTGGTACCATTTTGCAGTGGAGACACAAGCCTGATAAAGGTAACCCTTACCGAACGAAACCTTATAATACCACTCAGTGGAAACAAGGCAAAAGTATAGCCACTTTCCCCAAAAAAGTAATCATTTTCATTGCAAACTGTAACCTGCATCCTTGTATAAAAAAACTCACAATGACACATTTCTGGAATTAAGCCACCAAAGGGAATAAACTCCATTGGATGTTTCCATGACAGATGGCATCCTGTCACTTACACGCTTCAATATTTTGGCATCTACATTTAAATGCATTTCAAATCCTCTGAATTATCATTACATATGTGTACAGACACTGTTAAGACGGCGCTAACTATATAACTTTTTTGGCATCTCATGTATGTAAACAGGCAACAGGAATGCCAACAGTTTAACAGCAGTGAATGCATATGCATTTAATTCAGAAAAAAAAAATAAGTAAACCAACACTGACGACATGTTCATACTCATTATTGAACACTATCGATAGTAAATAATGATCAATAGAGTTTTGTTAGACTTGTTTATGTCAAGCACCCTGCATTAACAGGTATGGCGAAACGTTCATTTTGTACAAGGCTGTAGGTTCAGTTCCTCCAGGGCTGGTTGAAAGATGGTTTGGTTGAGCAGACGATGAGAAAACGAGGTGAGAGCGAGAGCGAGGGAGAAAATTGAGAGGAGTTCAGGGACCGGTTTTACAGCCAGATAACTCGCCTTCGCTGTGTAAGCCACACACCCCAGTGAGCAGTTTACTCTCCATTAAATGACACAAACACTGACCCACTGCCTGGCCTTCTCTCACAATACAGGCTTCTTTACCAGACAATAAGCTCAACATTACAGTCCACTGATGGGGAATCAGTCAGCTAAGTGCCATTGAAAGGATTATTGCAGCTCTCTTGTAAGCACCTGCTCTTTGGAGTACATATCTAGAAATAAGAAAGCCTCACAAAAAAGCACATCAAACTACAGGAAAAAGGGGGCATGACATGGGAAATCAAAATTGGCTAGTTTTTTTTTTTTGCTAGTTATGAAGTTTTTTATTTTATTAAAAGCTATTGTAAGTTTCAACTTTTAAAACATGCTGTTCATTGTTACGTAAAGCATTTATTTAATCAAGCTTGAAAAACGACTCGTTTGCAAATAAGCTGGCATGTGATGTCACAGTGGTACACAGACTCCGCCTTCATAGCACAAGATCCTCCCACTTCAATTCAGTCATTCAATTCCAGTCACTTATCATCTGCTGCTGTTTCATTTAGAATGATATTAGCCAATCAAAACAATGGCTGTTTACAGGCTAACTTTAAAAGTCACGCCTCTTAAAATCAGACCTTTTTAAAAAAAAGCTCAAATTTATTTTTGAAAATGACAGCTTTTCTATATTTCTATATCTGTTTTTACTGTGTATTTTATTATAATATTATAAGTAAACCTAGTGGAACATATTATATTTTTTCTTAAATGTATGTCATGACCCCTTTAAATGTGTAAATGATGACCCCCAAGGAGAATAGAGGAAAGCCGCCAGGTGTAGTTTTGCGTCTCCACACAAGCCCTATTTTGTGACAATCTGCCCATGGCTGAGGAACGCCCAGCGCTGGTAGTGTCTGAAACAACAGTATGGCTGTCTGTCAATGCTAGGCTCCCATTGGCCCCATCAGCAGCTTTTTCATGGAGTGTTAGATTACATGTTCCATGGAGAGCTCGGTTTGTTTGTTTGTTATTGGGTATTTGGAGCTGCTGGGGTACGATGTCTTGTCAAGTGCCTTACAGACTAGAATAAAGAGCGATTTTCCCCCAGTGGAGCAAAGTTTGGAATCATCTGGTGCCACGAATGGGATTTTTGATGTGGTGCTTATTATTATTTATCTTGATTTAGCTGTGACCCAAATTAATATATCTATAAGACAAGCCTTAAATCATTTAATCTGGATGTTGGGAACTTAAAGGCTGAGCCAGGGATCCATTCAAGCTTGAAACTGATGCATGTACTTAACTGTACTTACAAACAACATTATACATTATTAAAAAATATATATATAAATTTTTATAACATTATAAAAAAACGGATGAAGAACAAAATGAGGTATTTTAAGTACATTTATTGTAATATATTATACTTAATATTTTAATTAAATTATATAATGTCATCAAATAAAGTAATTGTGTCTATTTAGAAAACTAAACTGCTCAATTCTTATGAATACATTTTTTGGACCTCTTTTCATAATTTTCTGATTTGATTAAAATGAACGAAATCCAAGTAATATATATTTTGTAGATATACAAAAGACTTATAGGTCTGAAACAAAATGAATATGACTACATTAATGGTGTAAAGTAATCCTTAAACAAATACAAGTCATGTGAATAAAGGTTTAACACCTTCAGCCTTAAATATTGCTACTGCATACATGGTAAACAAAACTGCATAAAGAACAAAATTAGGCAGTTTAATGTACATTTATTGTAATATATTTAATATAATCTTTTAAATAAACTTGTTATATTTAAAAAAAATGGCTAAATTATATACTGTGATCATAGGAAGAGTATTCAGAAAACTAAACTGCTCGATTCTTATGGATACATGTTTTGGGCCTCTTTACAAACGTCTTGAACATACTTTCAAAGGAGAGGAAGACATCTTTCTGATTTGATTTAAATGAACGAAATCTTAGTAATACCTGTTTTGAAAATATACAAAAGTCTTATAGATCTGAAATGACATGAATATGAGTAAATTATGGTGTAAAGCAATCCTTAATCAAATACAAGTCATGTAAATAAAAGTTCAACACCTTCAGCCTTAAATGCTGCTACTGCATAACAAAACTAGATGAAGAACAAAATTAGGCAGTTTTATTTACATTTATTGTAACATATTTAATATAATATTTTTAATAAACTTGTTATATATTAAAAAATGCCTAAATTATAAACTGTGATCATATAAAGTGATAGAGTATTCAGAAAACTAAACATTTTTGGACCTCTTTACAAATGTTTTGAACATACTTTCAAAAGAGGGACAAACATCTTTCTGATTTGATTTAAATTAAATCAAAGTAATATGTGTTTTGAAGATATACAAATGTTTTACAGGTCTGAAATTACATGAATAAATTATGGTTCTTGTTCTCTTATGGTTCTATGGTTATTCATTTTGAAAGAATCTTCTGTATGACTTGTGAATGATGAATGAAGTAGAAGATTAGTTCCTTTTTCAAGTCTTCTATCGGGTTTGAGTCATCGCTCATTACTTGAAAGACAGAGGCCAATCATATGCAGTCAGAGCCGGAAAAAGATTTGACTCGTTCATCTCTCGAGTCTTCGGTTTGAGTCGATCAATCGTCACGTGAAAGACAGAAGCCAGTCATATGCCTTTAGAGCCAGAAACATATCTGTTAATTTCTCCAGTGCTCGAGTCAGCTCTCTTTACATGCTATCACATGATGAACAAACAACTCAAAAACCAGAAGACTCGATAGGTGAACTAATCATGGCTCCTTTCGGCTCAGACTGTGTGCATTGGTTATGCTTATATGGGACTGTCTGTGTGATGTGAACAAAGCACTCAAATTTGAAGACCTGTCAGAAGAGGTGAGCTGACATAATCACAGACAAAAGACCAGGTAAACAACAAATGATTATTTTCTCTTTCTTATAGCATTCTAGTTATGACTTGTTTGTAGTGTGATCAACGTTTGGTGTAGTTGATGTAGTAGATGAGTTTGGAACCAACTCGTAACACTTTAATAATATTTTGGCAAATTAAACTAAATGAATAAAATGACGAAAAAATATTCGTTCATCTCAATAAACGATACTCCGAGTCCATAAATGATCCAAACTTCCCAAAGTTGGTGTGAAGTAATCCTTATTCAAATACATGTCATGAAAACAAAAGTCCTATTCACCCTTAAATGTTGCTACAGTCTTTTGATAGTAACATTCTGGGAACCACAGCTGCTATTTTTTCCCAACCATAAATACTATGAATTTTTTGCAGCGCAAACAAAATACATCATTTATAAATACGTATAATTTTTTTATTACAATCGTATACTCCATTTTCCACATTCTGCAGTCCCTTCGATGTATACTTTATTGGCCATAAATGCAGACTGCACATATAATTTCCAATCTGTTTTCTACAGAATTTTTGAGAGAAATGCTCTAAGTCAAAGTAATGTACAAGACCACAGCCTGCCACAATGGGTGCGTCCAAGTAAGAAACGTTGACTTGATTTGACAAAGTTTGTGTTTTAAATCTTACCTCAGGCATTTTGTAGTGAGTAAAACATAATTCCCTGCATATCAATGCTTTCAAAATCCAGTAAAACTTTAGTTTTGGGACATATTCCCACTTTCCACTTACTTGTTAGTTTGCAAATTGGTGTTTATTAGCACATGTAAAGCACAAGTTAATGCCTTATTCTGCATGACATATTCAACAACTTACTATTAATAAACAGCAATTTAGGCAAAAGTTCCTCACACTGTAAGTATAAATGCCACACAAAATTATATTTAATTTTAGAAACGCTGCTTTCAAGAATCACATTTTGTCACTTTATATGGAAGTCAGTCACATTTGACTTAAAACTCTTTCGATTTTTTTTTTTGAGCTGGCAATAGCTGTCGGGCCTCATGTAAAGGCATCCAGTAGGATCAGATCTTGCCAAATCAAGTGCTTTTTTATTTTTGTGAGTGGACTGTGGGCGATCTGTAGGTTGAGGCTAGGAAGCATTTAACTTCAGCGGATGAGAGCTTAAGTCTCCTCACTACAGCACCAAGCAGATCAACAACGCTTTTTAGAGGAAAAACTGCTGACGGAGGAGAGATTTGGCAGTCTTCTCCAGCGACAGACTGATAGCCACTGCTGTGAAGAGATACTTACAGCCAGATTAAAACCCGCCCAGATTTATACAGTGCTGACCAGATGATATCTCACTGAAAATCTGAGATTCTAATTAATGTAATTCTAAAACAACGTTTTAAGGTTCAAGTTTCACATAAAGACACGTAGTACATGAAATAATAATTGGATAATATCATAAATAAATAATGTCATCAATCTTTTTCAGGGCACTAAATGTCAAGATATGACAAATAAATAAGTGCATAAAATAAACACAGCATGAAAATACAGCATCTACAATCAAACTAATCAATTAAAAGCAATTAAAGCCATTAGTTTAGATGTGAAGGAAAGACATCAGAAAGAATGAATGAATGAAGAAACAACTAAATGAATACAAAGTAATTGGTGAATTTCAATCAATAAATGAATCAACCAACCAACCAACCAACCAACCAATCAAATCAACCAACCAACCAACCAACCAACCAACCAACCAACCAACCAACCAACCAACCAACCAACCAATCAATCAATCAAATCCATCAATCAATCAATCAATCAATCAATCAATCAATCAATCAATCAAATCAAATCAAATCAAATCAAATCAAATCAAATCAAATCAAATCAAATCAAATCAAACCAACCAACCAACCAACCAACCAACCAATCAAATCAACCAACCAACCAACCAACTGTCCGACCATCCAACCAACCAACCAACCAACCAAACAACTAATCAATCAAATCAACCAACCTCTATCCAACCAACCAACCAACCAACCAACCAACCAACCAACCAACCAACTAACCAATTAACTAACCAACCATCCAACCATCCAACCAACCAACCATCCGACCAAACATCCTACCAACCAACCAACCATCCGACCGCCCGACCGACCGACCAACCAACCAACCAACCAACCAACCAACCAACCAATCAATCAATCAATCAATCAATCAATCAATCAATCAATCAATCAATCAATCAATCAATCAATCAATCAATCAATCAAATCAACCAACCATCCACCCATCCAACCATCCAACCCAATGAAAATAACCTAACATCACTGTTTTTTTCTAACTGTGAAGTCAATCTAAACAAATGACTGGCAAAAGAACACCACTTGAAGGTGCCATAGATTGCATTGTTACAATCTGGTATTTGTTCTATGATATCTAAAAGGAATGTATGTGGCTTGGGTTGATTTCCAAAATTCTCCAGAAACTGGTTTACCAGTCAATTTCCAACTCTAGGAATTGATCATGAATATTAATCAGTTCTGTTCTCACAAAGCATACATGTCCTTTAAAGACTTATATTTAGCAGTTTGGATCAAGATGTCCTTGCTGCAGTCTGTATCACAATGACATACTGGACCAGATCCAATTTGTAGTGGACATTGTAATGCCCACTATGGTAATGTCCATACTACTGTGACGATTGGGTTTAGGGTAGGGGGAGGTGTAGACGATCATCCACTACATAATGGATATGGTCCAGTACGTCATCAAGCTGCAGGCTGCAGCGAGGACTGTCTCGTTTGGATGCGTTTGTTACATTACTACAAACATGCATGTTGTCTCATTTCATTTATGCATAGCAGATTTCACAATATACATGTACAGCTAACAAAAGAAACATTTAAACAAATGGTATACCTCTTCGGGAAGGCATTGGCTAAATTCATAATTCGTTTATACAGTATTTTTGACTTGCATGTGAACAGATGACAGGGTTTCTGCAGGTTTCACCAATTCAAATTTAAGACTTTAAGACTTTTTTTTAAGACGATTAAAAATGAAATTTCAGATTTATACAGGGCTAAAGGCAAAGTATTTTTTAATGGTCCAGCAGATTTTTTTTTTACTTGCCCCATCAATAAACTAATTCTAATTAGTTATTCTTAGCCACATATTTTTAATAATGTGTGAAATCAAACAGACCCTAGTTGTATACATGCAAATTTTTTCAACATAACTTAAAAAAAAACTTAAAACTTTGAAAAACTAAATGTATCCACAACAGACTATTATAATATTAGTTATAAACAGAGTTTTGCTAAACGTTTTATGGAGATGTATTGTTGGTGATTGGATGTGTGCTGGATCGATTGGGTAGCTTTACATAAACTAAGGAAAATTCAGATCTATTTACGATTGATTTAAGGCCTACAATACAATATTTCAGTGAATTTAAAACTTTTCAAGGCCTAAAAGATCCTTTTCGAAATTTAAGTTGTATTATGTCCATGGTCACTCATGGCTGCCTGCTTCACAGAATGGCTTACTCTTTCTTAAAGCCTTCCTCAAACATATGCATATTAATGATCCTTTGTATTGGTTGTACTGAGTGACTTGTATTTCACCAGGATTTTATACTCACGGGATTTACATGAGAACAAGGAAGCAATGGTGTTTTAGGCCCATGGTATGACATATCCACATAACTCTTAATATTCAGCTAACAATCCCAACCCAGGCTCATTCTGATAAGGTACCCCTATATACATTTCTGGAGAGCGCTAAATACGCCCCAGGAGCTACGTTTTTTTTTTTGCAGTTTTTGTTTTCACGAATCCGCCATAGACCACGGTGTAGAGATCTGTGCGGGACAAAATTTTGAATCCTGCACCTGCCCGTACCCGCCAGGTTTTAGTCCGAACCCGACCACTCCCGCTTATGTTCAGCATTCGTTGTCCCGCTGCCCGACCCGCTCCGTTTTCTACCCGCCGCGCCCGTTTCCGCAAATGGGTGCGGGGAGAACAAAACCGAAAACCACCCAGCTATACAGAGTCCAGACAGTCTATAACACTCTGTCTGTATAAACGCACACACACATACAGCATCAAGCAAGCCAAGCAAGTGACACACACAGACAGCAACATCACGCTCTCTCATTCGCACACACACGCACAGACAGCAACAAACAAGCTAAATGCAGTATCATGCTGTCTCATTCACACATATACATAAACGTGCATGCTCACTCAGGAGTCGGGAGCGATATTGTTAGACCACCTGCTCCCATCCAAAAATACACCAGTTACCGACTGCTCCCGCGCTTTATTCGGAAATGTATTCCCGCACCGAAAGAAATCTGGTCGGTCCCGACCGGAATGCAGACCTCTACCACGGTGTACAGATCTCACATTCCTCTCGCGAGTGCCATTGGCATGTGCTCTTCTCACGTAAATCCACAAGAGGCTGCTGTCAACAGACAATCCAGACATTGAAAAGCCCTTGTGGTAGCCTGGTTTTTACCACGTTTTCAGGATTTATAATATTCTCACCCTGTTATTTACTTGTTTATTCGATTTTTTTTACTTTTATTTTTGTCTTACCTGTTTTCTAGATCTAGTCTGGTCTTCGCCAGACTTGAACCCCATCATCATGGTCAACTCCACTCTGCGTCTCAAATCCTCTGAGGTACGTGGGGAGCAACTAGACAAACTTGTAACAGCAGATAATCTGTTTACACGGAGGTAAGCGGTCAGCTGGTAAGCGCGAAAAGGAACAGCATCATATCATCCCATAGTGTTAGTTTTAAAGACGAGAAAGCAGCCATTTGTAGCTCTGGATACATAATTCGCGATCTCCACAAATGTATATAGGGGTACGTTTTTCAGAATGAGCCTATGTTGAATTATCCAGATATTCATTCTACAACCCCTTTAAAACCACCAACTAAAAACAAAAGCCACACAACTGTCCTTTTCAGCTAAAAACAACCTAATATCTGAACACACTTGACTGCTCTGTTACTAATTCGCATCTGAGAATCTCTCTTCAGAGTGCAGTCGGCATGTGGCGCACTCTGCTCCGCAGGTAAACACTATCATCTGGCTGGAGATCCTACTGCTGCCTGCCTGTTAGACGCTTGACACCACAGAAAGAGCGTAAGATGTGGACGGACAAAATAGGAAAAAAGACTCCAATACAGTGAGAGGCAGAAGATAGAAAACCACAGCAAAAAAAAAACAGAAGCAGAAGATTGAACATGATAGATGTACAACAGCACAAAGACAGCAAGAAAAAGAGTGAGAGAGTGAGGTGACGAGAGAAAAAAGACAGGCAGAAAGAGATCTGCGGTTCTCTGGCCCAAATCCAGGCGGGGTGAGGATCAATCTGTCTCTGAGTTCGCCACAAGTCTCCATGAATAATGCAGTCTCATTCCCCGGCCCTGAGTCCTGCCTGTAATCTGCATAGCGTGAATGACTTCAGCTGCAGGTTGCTGTTCCGCACAATCACCGTTGGCCGTTGTTTATTTATTTATTTACTTTAGTTCATCAGGACGCGCGGAGCTATAAGATCACACTCATTTCCTGACGGCTGAGCACCTCGTGCCGCACAGACGTGAGCCGCTGATCAATTTTCAAGGAGATTTGAAGTCTATTTGCTTTTGTTGTTATGTCTTGTGTGGTTTGAAAAGGAGGGGAAAAGGATGCGATTTAATCATATGAAGAAGTATTCTGGATTTTTACGCCAAACTCGAGTTTGAATTTATATTCAGCAAAATATAACAAAGCTTATTTGTAGAATCATCAAGATTATCCATGCTTTGGATTAGGGTTGCATGATATTGGAAAAATCTAACATTGCGTTTTTTTTTTTATTCTGTGATATATATTGCGATAGGAATACAATTTCACTAGACTTTGTTGAATAACTATTTGGAAAGAATTTGTAATTTTAGATTAATTGGGATGATTCTGTAGGGGAGTACTTATTTTGCCCCATTCACACGGGGCATCAGCGTCAACGCTTCCCATTCACTTTGAATTTGTGACGTCAAGCATTGCCGAACTAAATTGTGGGTCCGTCTGCGCTGCTTCAGCGGCATTGCTTGCTGCAGAAGTTGGAACTTTCTCAACTTTTCAACGCCAACAGAAGCGTCAGCCAATCAGATCGCTGTATGAAAATACCCCAGCTCAGAGAGTAGCAGATTGCAGACTAAATTCATTGGCTGATGCTGCTATGATGATTGCGTCAGCCCCAACTTCAGACACGCACTCTGTCAAGCATTGTCGCTAAAGTCCCATGTTAATCTGGCGTTAGGGCTTGAGTGTTTTGGGGAAATTATCTATCTGTGATTGTTTTGACAGATATTGCGATTTCCATTTGATTTGGGATTTAATTTTGTAGTCAAACTTCAGCTCAATAATCTGTATTGTAGCTTCTTACTGCTAAAATGCAGTGAGTGTTATTTTAAAAAAGGAACTGAAAAGATATTAACTTACTTTAACATTTATTCAAATTTGTTTTAAGTATTCAGAAATGAAACACATTTGTTTTCTCTAGAGCAAACAGTAAACACAAATAAAATTACCATTCTGTAAACAGGTTGAACTGAAGTTATGGAGATAGTGTAGCTTATTCATTCATTTATTTTCTTTTTGGCTTAGTCTCTTTATTAATCAGGGGTCACCACAGTGGAATGAACCGCCAACTTATCCGGCATATGTTTTACGCAGCAGATGCCCTTCCAGCTGCAACCCAGTACTGGGAAACACCCATACACTCTTGCATTCACACCCACACATACACTACGGCCAATTTAGCTTATTCAATTCACCTATAGCGCATGTTTTGGACTATGGGGGAAACCAAAGCACGCGGAGGAAACCCACGCGAAGACAGGGAGAACATGGTAACTTCATTGAAATTGTACTTTGCTGTTGCTTGCTACTAGACTGTCACTGGCAATACTTTCAGTTGACTTTATAGCAAGGCACTCCTCATATAGGCGCCTGTGGTGCTTTTTTAGGTGCTAGTTGTTGAATTTCCTCATGCTGTGGCAACAATTCTTACAAATTACCTGTGTTTGTTCAGTGTCTGTGACTTTAAAACAAAAAATATTTACATATTAGCGATGTTCTGTTTTTCTCTGATATTAATTAGTCTATTAATGCTTCTGAAGCGGCAAATGCCATCATCTCACTAGTCTACACTTTCCTGTTTAATTTTTAGTTTTTTATTGTTGCCATCCCGCATAATTCAGTTGCACAATTCTTATTAGGCAGAACGAAAGAGTGTTCACTCAACTGACCAGTAAGACTAACACACACAGACGGGAGTCACGCATTTACTATGAGCAGAGAAAATTAAATTATATTTACATTGCAGCCTTTTGTGATTAGTTAATCACAACGTTTCAAATCACGATTGCGATTCGATTCTGTTTAATCGCACACACCCTAGTGCATATGCTTAAATTATAAGAAACAATCTACAATAAATTCAATAAAGAAAAATATACAAATGAATTAAACAGTGTTTTATTGTTATTGTATTGTTTTCAGAGTCGTCGAACTGCATTCAGGTATACAGTAATTGAATAATCAATTGTAAAATAATACTGCATAGTCTTCCTTTTATAAACAATTTAATAAAATTAATCGTTATTCATTTGTCAAAGTTGCAAACGGTACAACGGTACATGCTTGAATGCTTTTGAAACTCTCACACACAACCCAGGCTCATTCTGAAAACGTACCTCTAGGAGAAGCCGCTGTGTACGCTTTTTGAGATCTCAAATTTCTCTCGCCAGAGGCCGTTGTTGACTGACTATTTGACTGACTGAATGACTGACTGAATGACTGACTGACTAATCCACTGACCCACCTTCCTCCTTCCCTAAACCCAACCAATTTTATCAATTGACCCGCCCACCCACTTCCCTAACCCCAACCAACAATTTTCAAAAGTCATCCACATCAAAAACTTGTCTGAATTTTACCACAGATTTTCAGATTTTACCACATGCTCACCCTGTTATTTACTTGTTTATTTTATTTTTTGGATTATGTTTTTGTCTTCCCTGCTTTCTGGAACCATTCTTCGCCAGACTCAAACCCCATCACCCCGTCATCGCGGTCAACTCCTCAGTGGGAAAGCTCTTCGTAAAATAAGATAAGTGTACACATCTTCATTGTGTTCAAAAGTTTACACCCTTGGCTCTTAAGTATCAGTGGGCGTCTGAACCTTCTTCGTGTGTGTCACAACAGGTATATTTGTATGTATGTATGTATGTATGTATGTATGTATGTATGCTTTTTCAACCTTGTTTTCCCTCAAGAATGCTTAAGTGGATAGACAGTTATTTTGAGCACTTTAGCTGTCCTTTAGCTATGCTTCTGTGTGGAACACAAACAAATCTATTTACAGTGATAGCAAAGCTTAACTGGCTTAACTGGCTTTCAAATATTACTATAATATTAAAAGCCGTGACTATTTAATTAACTATTTAACTATTTAACACTTTATAACACAATAATATAACACAATAATACTTAAAATGAATATTAACATAAACATTACTTTTCAGGGACAGAGAAAATGATGTCAAATAATTCTGAATGCGATCCTGATTGTAATCCTAAATCTAATTCTAAATGTAATCACCCCTTTGTTGATGGAAGGGTATTTGACACATAAAACATAGGCCAGAGTACTTGGTGGTCCATTCTGCTGTGGCGAATCCTGATAAATCAGGCACTAAGCCAAAGTATTGTGAATGAGTGATGGTACATTCACACGGGGCATCAGCAGCAATGCTTGATGGAGGGTGTGCCTGAAGTTGGGGCTGACGTGATCACCATAGCAGCATCAGCCAATGAAATTAGACCGCATTTGGCTACTTTCTGAGCTGAGATATTTGCATAAAATGATCCGATTGGCTGGCACTTCCATTCAGTTCAGAAGTTCCCAGTTCCCAGTTCCCAGTTCAACGAATGGGAAGCGTTGACGATGACGCCCTGTGTGAATCGGGCATGAGTGAGGGAGTGAACACCCCACCCACTCACTCCTAGTTACAAGAGTCTAGAACCACCACTAATGTGATGTAAGTTAAAATGACTTGCTGGGTTATTGTGATTCAGCTTAAATAATTTACCACTTTATTTATTAATTTATTTTTATGGTGTACTCTGTTTTATGTTGTCTGTTTGTGTTTGAGAGGTGGAAAACTTCAAGAACTAGTCAGCTTTGTGCCTTTCTGTCTTATTTTTTTTTAAAAGAAGTAAAATTGAAACACACAGCCACTGGTTTGGCCTGGAATGCAGAATGAGTCATTTCATCATTGCTTAACACTGTCTCAAACATTCCACATTTCCAGAAAAAAGGTGAAGCTTTGTTTCAAAGTAGAAAAACCTGGCCTTTAGCACAGTTTTAGTTGTGTTTGTTTCTTCTTTTTTTCTAGCAAAGATTACAGATAAGAGTAAAGTACCAAGAGATCAAC
>NC_079451.1:8158987-8183987 GCF_903798145.1 Danio aesculapii
GAATAAAAGCAGTTTTTATTTATATTTTTTAAGATTTTCAATATTATTAGCTTCCCTTTTTTGATTGGCTAGTAGGACTACACATTATATAGTTTCAGCATTGATATTGCAATGTGCATGTCCAACACAATCTCACGGCAATTCGTAACTTTTTGATTTAGTGGCTAATTAGTATGAATTCGTACGATCTAATTCGTACAATTTAGTACGATTTGCTCATCCGCCAATGACGGTTGGGTTTAGGGGTGGGGTTAGATGCCACGCCTCCTTTTTAAAATCGTACAATTTCGTACAACTGAACTCGTACGAATTCGTACGAATTAGCCACTAAACTGTCAAAACGTTAAATACTTACGTTTTCTCGTGAGATCAGGCTGGCATGTCCGCAATAATCACATAGCAGTATAATCAACGTTAAGTTATGATTATAACTGATCAGCGATGAGATTTGTGGAGTCATTGTAAAGTATAACCACAACAGAGTAAAAGTAAGTAATCATTTGCATGTGTTTTAAAGGCATTTCAGGAGACTTTAAAGTATTCAGGCACAAAAAAGTACATTTGAAACTTATTTATTTTACTGAATTAATACAATGAAGACTATAAAGTGTCATTTTACATTTCATTATTCAATTTCTATACTTGAATACTGTTTGAAACTATTAAAAAATGTTTATTTGACTTTTTTCGTTACTCTATTGTAATTATTTTTGCTCGCATTTTGTTTATTATTTTTTATACATGGTTCACACTCTTACAAAATCACCACAATCATCTAATAATGATATCTTTCCAAAAAAAGCCATCTGGTGAAATTGTATTCATATCACAATATATATCACAGAACAACAAAATACCACAATATCCGTACGATGTCTAATGTGAAACATCGCGATAAACGATGGCATCCTCGTCATACACTCTCAGAAAAAAGGTACACGGTGGTACAAATAATGTTCCTTGAGGAACAGTTTTGTACTTGTGTACAAAGTAACATTTAAAGGCTTAACTAGGTTAATTAGGTTAACTAGGCAGGTTAGGGTAATTAGGCAAGTTATTGTATAATGATGGTTTGTTCTGTAGACAACTGAAAAAAATTTGCTTAAAGGGGCTAATCATTTTGACATTAAAATAGATTTGAAAACTGCTTTTATTCTAGCTGAAATAAAACAAATAAGACTTTCTCTAGATGAAGAAAATATTATCAGACATACTGTGAAAATGTCCCTGCTCTGTTAAACATCATTAAGAAATATTTAAAAAAGAAAAAACAAATTCAAAGGGGGGCGAATTATTTCAACTGTATCAACTTCAACTGTATATAATTGGTAAATATAAATGAACTGAGAATGTACAAGTGCAAGTATATTAAAATAATAATAAAATACCATATGCACCTTAAAAGCCCCCTTCATAAAAAGCATAAAAATTCAGCATAACAATTTTATAACTACTTCAAATACAAGACACGTGCCAAAACATTTTTAATGTAAATCTATCTTTTATTACACATCTAACTAAATGAGCTCTTGATTATCAAAACAATCAGTCGTTAGCCAACTTCAGGCTGCTCTCACATCATTTTCACAATCTGCAGATTTCTGCAGCCCCGTCAACGCTTTGAAAAACCAATCCGCAATATAAAGAGGTTGATGAAAGGAAGGAAACAAAACAATTCTTGTGAGCTGACAGAAAAATATTTGATGCGAAGTATGATTCATTACCAAAGTGACAAAAGAAACTACTGCGAGCTCGAGCCATCTCATCTCCGCATTATAACAGGCTGATAAGAGGCTCTTTTAATGCAGGAACCAATTACGAGGAGCAACTCGGTCTGATAAGCCATCTGCTCAAACATCCAACATACTCCGCCATGATGCATCAAACGCGCTCGTACTGCCTGTGCGATCTCTAGCATGCCCTCCATGATAACCTCCATCATTATGAAGATAACAGACAGCTTTGTCACAATGCGTCAGGACAGCCTCTCTCTTTCGCTCCGTCCTAACACTCGTTGACCCTTTCATTCTCTGCGTTTTTCAGATTGTCCTTGATGTGCGTCATCCCAGTACCTGCTGCAGAGCCACCCTTCCTGCATTCCAGCCCATGGGCATTCATGCAGAACATAGCGCCACCGCGACTCAAAGTCACAAATGATTTCCCAACATGTGTTCCGCTGGGTTATTAATAAACACTGGGGCACAGCGCACTAAAAGGGCTCGCGAAAATCAACAGGGCCCAAACAGAACAGCATCTGTGTGTGTTTTATGTGCGGCCGGATTGCTCAACCCGTTGCAGAAGGTGATCTTTTTGGCCCCCTGTGAGCAGGACGGTAAATGAGCAGGAAACAGGGTTATTGTAGATTAGGGGACGTGCCCCTGGACGAATATTAGACCATATGGTGTAGTGTTTTGCGATTACGAAACAACATGTCTGTGGCCATCTGAGTCTGAAGGTTGGCCGTTAGGATTTTATGTTCCTTTTGAGTACAGTTTTCCCTGGGAAGTAAACAATGCATGAGTTAAGAAGAAGGGATGACATATATCAATATGGACAGTAAATGGGGGCTCGTCCGGGATACTTTTGTCAAACTGGAGACTAAAAATCATCCTTTATCACAGACTTATCTTTATTTGGAATTGATTCAATCGGCTTTTAACCAAATCATGTGAAAGTGTGATGTTTATATGACCAAATTGTTTATAATGCACATTTTGGCAGTGTTGTTACGCTCATGAAAGTAAAGATTTTGGTTTCCCTTTTTTATTATTATGGTGCCCTTGTTATATTATAACTATACAGTTAAATGCTGAGTAATATAAATAAACTTCACGTACTTGCTATACATTTAGGGTTGGGATTGGGGTTAGTTGCATGTAATTATGCATTTTATTGTTATTGTCAGAGTAAGTGCATTGAATATGTGCAACAAAGATACTGAAAAATAAAGTTAGCCAGATTCCTATTATAAAAATGGGGTCCCTTAATTTTTCTATCATGCAGTAAAGGATGACAGAATAATGGCAAATTTGTAATTTACTGTTAGGGAAGTGCACTTAGACAAACTGTGATGTGGACTAATGTCTGTGATTAGTCCACTGTAAAAACTATAGGTGGGCATAGATTATTTTTTAAAATCTAGATTAATCTAGAATAATTTCGAAATTAATCTAGATTAAAATGGCTCATTTGAATTCCGCCGAAGGCATTCAGAATATGTTTGCTACCCAAATAATAAGTCTTTGAGAACGGGTTTCTCGAGCCAGGTGGCGCATTAGACCAGGGGCTCATCTCCTTTTTACAAAATGCATCACAAACTGCTTGAGAAGCTGATCTACTATGATAATTGGTGATGAAAATTAATTATTTTCAATAAGATGTACTTGTGTTTACTAACTGTTTATTCAGTTAAACATGAATTATGAACTGTAGGCCTACATAAGCTCCAAACAGCGATTTCATACTTGCTTTTGATGTACGTACATACAGAAAATGCTGCTTCTCAATGCCAAGTTCACAGAACCCTGACGGTGTGTCAAACATTGAGCATGTTTACATGGGCAACAATACTGTAATACGATTTTAATATGATTAAAACAATACTCTGATTAAGAGTCTACCATGTAAACAGAGAATTTTGATTACCTTAATGCGACTAAAGTCATAACTGAACAAACAGAAATGGAATTAAGACTTGTGAAGTATGCAGATATTAGTGAAATTACTGAAGTAAACACTGCAATCAATTATTACCGTCATGTAGGACTTTTCGCCATATTTTCCGACAAGATCCAAGACACAGGTGGCTGTCAGTACAGGACCGCACACAAAACACACACACAAAAAACACGCACAAACATGCACACACACACACCGCGAAATGCGGAAGTTTTTTTCTTTACGTTTGGCGAGTGTTATTTCATTCTATAATGCTCTCACCAGTCCTTGCTCCTTATTTGCGTCTAATACCCCAGTTTGTCACGGCGTATGAATGAAATGTTCATAAGTTAGGTATACATTCACGCTAAAATATCATGGTGAAAGTCATCATAGGTTGCGTAGAACAGACCCAGCTCCCAACCCAACTTTGAGAATAGATTAACAGCTATGTTTTTTTATCGCGCAATAAGGGTCTTGCGTTAATGCAGCACGTTAACCCTGATAACGGCCCAGCACTAGTAAAAACACAGTTTAACCCTTGCGTGCTGTTACGGATGTTTTCATCTACGCTAGTGTGATTTTGAAGACTAATTTGGACACAATTTTCTCTGTTTCAGGAAATGAAATGATTTTTTTTTGGTGGCAAATCTTATTTTGACACATATTTTGGGAAAATGCTTTGGAATTTTTCAAAAACTATGTTCGTGGCTGTTTTTGCCCCATTGACCTCCATTATAACAACATTTTTTTTATTGCCAGAAGCCAGAAACTAGGCCTTGTTTTTTGCACTGTAATTGATGATCAACAGTAAAAATCACACATTTGAACTCTTCCCAACAAGGACAACAACAGACAATCAAGAATGCATGATTTGATGTCATGTCTTTGCAATAAAAAATTGGTTATAATAGTACTGTACTGTAAAAGTCAATGGGGCAAAAACAGCCACAAACATAATGAAAAGGTAGTCAATTTGAACAATACACAAGGGTTAAACATTTGTTAAAAATAAGGGATCTGAAAATAAATGCGCATTTTCACTGTATGAGCATTTTCACAGAGCACTAAAAGGTCTAACAGAAATCAACAGAACATCAGCGGTGTGTTTTTGAGTGTGACCAGATTGCATAACCCAGTGTAGAAGGTGATCTTTTTGGCCCCCTGTGAGCAGGATGGAAAAAAGAAGGGAAATGGGGTTACCGTAGATTAGCGGACGTGCCCCTGGAAGAATTGCAGACCATATGGTGCACTGCTTTGTGATTACACAAAAACATCAACAACATGGACCTTTTTGCCAATTTGGCCTTTGAGAAAGCTAGTTCTGGCTATCTGAGTCTAAGGATTGTGTTTGAGGGCCATTAGCGAATGCTGTTACAGTTAAGGTTGGGGTCAGGCCACGACATCAAAGAGAAGAATAAAAGGGCCGACATAGTACCACTGTTTCATTCAGCTCTCATTCACTTCCTTTATGTTTCTTTTTGGAACGGTTTCCCTAGGGAAATCTTACAGTATATAAGCATGATATAAATGCAGAATGCATGATATATATTATTATAAACAGAATATGGGGGCTCGTCCGGGACACTTTTAAGAAATTTAAATGGGATCTTCCATCACAGGGAGTTTTAATTTTAAATTAATTTCTGATTGGATTGGGTACCTGTTTGTTTGTGCAGTGTTTATGTTCCTACTGAAATGACTGGATTTTGGAATAAATAAATAAACAAATAAATAAATAAATAAACAAATAAATAAATAAATAAATAAATAAATAAATAAATGCAGAAAAAGGAGGCAGAATCATGGGATATAGTCACAATAATAATAATTAAACTAATACACTTTATTTATACAATATTTATAAAATAATTTTATTTAAAGTGGAGGAAAAAGTATTCAACACGTCAAGTTTTTTTTGGGAAAAAATATAAAAGGAGCTGTTGACATGGAACTGAACCAGATTTTGGTAAACACCCAAGCATTACAAACATAAAAATATAACAAAACAAACAAAAAAATCTGAAAAATCCATATGTGTAATAACTATAAAATGACGCAAGAAGTATTGAACTACAGAAAGGTATTTAATACTTTATATAAAAGTTTTTTTGGTGATGGGAGCTTAAAGACGCCTCTCCTATGGAGAATGAAGTCACATAAATTGCTCAGGTGTGAGTTTTTCCACAGACGTCAACAGAGTGTAAAAATCTTGATGGTTCTGTGGGTCTCGTCTATCAAATCTGATCTTTAATTTGCATTTTCTATTGGATTCAAGTCAGGCCATTCTACAGCTTGATTTTCTTTCTCTGAAAGCATTTGAGAGTTTCCTTGGCTGTGTTTTGGATCATTGTCTTGCTGAAATGTTCACTCTGGTTTCATCTTCATCCTCCTGCTAATGTAGATGTTGGACTTGAAGCAGCTAATATTTATTTTCACTGTTGAAGGGCAGAGGGTTGCTGAAGAAATACTGAGAGCTTTTCAGCTTTTGTCTGGGCTTTTACTGCCTTTCTACACCTTCCTTTTTTTTCAACTGTTCAATACTTATTTTCTGTGTCATTTCATTTTATTACACATAACCTAATTTGTAAACTAGGGTTGGGTACCGAAACCCGGTGCCATGTAACCAGTATGCACCAGAGCGAATAAGCATGTGAGTATTGGTGCCTAATTCCGGTGCCACTAGTGCGCGGCTCTGAGCGGCGCATCCGGTGTGTGACGCCCTTAAGAAGCATCAAGGGGTGCATCAAAGGCACACATAAGTACGCGTTGTGTCACACCATCTCTAAATACTTAATTTTAAACAGCTCTGAGGGATACGGACACAGCGATGTCAGGTGCTTGTTCTTGTTGCTTATAGAAGGCAAAGCGTGCAGTACGGCGCATGCGGTGAGCATCTCCCTTCATCAACATGCATGATCACATTTATCTAATTTGCTTAAACTAAGCATTTTATAGTATGGCTATATTTTACAAGCAAGAATTCTGACACACCAACATGCAGATGCTTTACAAAAGTTGTGTCTTGGAAACACGTCAAACTTATGAAATTTGAGGGCTCAACTAAAAGGTGACGAATGGACTGCCTTTGACAGCTTGTGACATCATCTGGCACTTTCAGTGAGTATGTTTACATGGACACCAATACTCTGATATTAATAATATTAAGACAATACTCTGATCAAGAGTCTATCACGTAAACAGTGATTTTTGATTATCTTAAAGGACCACAGACAAAAACTGCAGAGGAAACATTTATAGGCTGGTGACGCAATGACGTTAATGGATTTATGTGCTATAACATGTAACAGGGAATCATGAACGTAACATTCAAAAAGCAACACATGTAAACACCTGAATCATATTATTGTCTTATTCAGATTTAGGTAAATCATTAGATCACTGATGTCCATGTAAAAGTAGTCACAAGCCCCAAACCCAGAAAAAAGGTGTTCCCTGATTTTGATGACAGCCTTTCCACAGGTTAGTACTGTAGTAAGCTAATGTAATGTTAATAGCATAAAGCAAATCTTGCATTCATGCTAACAAACAAATGATCAAAAGAAATATATTTATTGCAATAATTAAATAATTAAACATGAAAAATTAAATAATTAAGTATGAACTGATGTTTACTTTAAACTTATATATTATATATATATAAATTATTATTATTATTATTTTTTTTTTTTTGTCAAATAATTTTGTGGCTAAGTTTTGGCACCGGTACTGTTTTAAAAATCGATTTAGCACCGGTCTCGAAATAACCCCAAACGATACCCAACCCTATTGTAAACCAACTAAATTTTTCTTTGCACATATGGATTTCTTTGGTCGTCACCAACATTTGCTGAAAAATTCAAGTATATATACCTGTATATAAAATTTCCTATTTGGGAATTGCACTTAAACTTTCATATAGACTAATTAAGTGCTGAATTTCCCCTTTAAATATGAATCTACATGTTTAATAGTCTGTATATGTATATATTTACATATGTATATATTTAGTTTTTGTTTTTATTGCATTTGATTTCAGCATTTTTTTTCTACTTCTAAGTTCTTTTTTATTTTAATAAAATAAAATAGCACTCAGTTTTATTTTAATAACTGCTCCATAGTGAACCTATAGTGAATTTGACATATGCTAGACCATGGAGTTTTATTGATTTTGATTCTATATTTGATCCATAACTAATTTATAACATTTAATCATGTAGCATTCTGTAACCATTAGGAACGATAACCGTTTTCAAGGTATACTGCAGTTTGGAAAAATCAAGGTTTTAATACTGCCAAAATTTTCTGTAATACCGTTTCTAAGGTATTTCAATTTTTATTTTTATTTTAAACACCAGCATCTCCATCAGAAAACATATCCAAAGGTGCCATTTTTAAAATGTGAAGAAATCTGTGTTTTTCAAACTAGTGAAGACAGTAGAAGTCAAAGATTCATTTTTATTATATAGCCTGACATATTTACTGCCCCGAAATGTTTTAAAAGTTTCTCAAAATAGAATATATTGTGTTCAAAGGGGGAAAAACTTTTAGTTTTACAGGAATTTGAAAAGAATATATTTTAGAGCAGTAATCACAACAACGTGAAACCGTGAAACCATGATATTTTTATTCAAGGTTATCATACGTCCGAACCTTATACCGGCCCATGCCTAGTAACCATACAGAACAAATGCCTCTAGAAATACGCAAAGTGCCATTCCCACTAACACACTACAACTAAACTAATTTTGATAATTTTAAAATGCATACCATAAATATATGTGCATTTTCCTCCACATCTATTGCAGAAAATGCAAAACAAGTCTGCAGATTCTCAACTTGACCTTAACGAATAATAATCATCCACGATCACAATGGCTAAAATGTCCACGGATTCCTGCAAACTGCTGCACTCAGGGACATATTAAGTGATAAATAAATAAAAAAACTGAAATTCTGTCAGAGTGGAGGACATAAAAACCACCAAACTGTCAAATAAATAGCTAGCATTAATAATAATAAAAAAGCTGTAAATACCCCGCATTCATCTATTCATCAATCCTTTTTATCCTTGACTCATATGAGAGCAAAACACAGCATGCAGATTCACATGGAAAGAAATCCTTCTCAAATCATTTTTTCAGAAATGCAGCACACACACACACATAGAGAGACGCCGCTGCTACCACACAAACGCTGAGTGAAAAAAACAAAACAAAACGACACACTGAGTGCATTAATCATTTCAATAAGACGCCTGTGAGTGGCTCAGAAGAGACAGATCAGCTGATTGTTGTCGTCTGAACGCCAAAGCCCCGGCTTTCTGTTTTCTTTGCCGCTTTCCTATCGCTTTTTGGCAAGGCGCCGCTTCATAATCTTTCTCCCTCAGCGGCTCTCTAATTGAATCTGTTTAATAAAACATTTCTCTAATTGCCATGTCAGATCCGAATCACTGTATGACCAACACAGATACCTGCTCTGAAACCAATACAGCAACACAAAAACGCAGTTTAGAAGTTAACCCTTTCAATTTTGCGTTCCTTCTTGGTCTGGAAGATGGATGATAAGCTAAATCGTTTTGAGATAACGAGGGTTTTCCGTCACTGACAAACGCACATGTGATGAGGTTACCCAATTAGCATGCTATCCATTCTAATTTTAAGATCAACCTAAGCGTGACCCAAAAAAACAGACAGCGCTAAAAATAGTATGGCAAAGGTTTCGGATGTTATACTAATTATGTTGGATTTTTAGAAAGACCGGCTGTTTATGCAAATGAGATATTTTCTTCCACAATTCCAAGCACTATAAAAGAAAAGCATGACTGCGTATAGATATAACTGTAGATTACCGCATACTGGAAATACAGGATGTGCAGTTGAAGGCAGAATTGTAAGCCCTCCTGTGATATTTTTTTTTCAAGTGATCTTTAACAGCACGAAAATTTTCACAGTATTACCTATAATATTTTTTCTTCTGGAGAAAGTCTTATTTCTTTTAATTTAGCTGGAATAAATGCAGTTTTTATTTGATTTAACAGTTTTTAAGATTCATATTATTTGCCCAATATAGAAGCTACAGAAGAAACCACTTTTGTTCAATGACTAGCTTAGTTTAACAAGCTAAGTTTAACTAATTAACCTAGTTAAGCATTTAAATTACTATTACTACACTGTTAGACATTTTATTGTATTTTTGCAGTAACTTGCTGGCAGCATTGTTGGCAGCAAGTTACCGCAACTGCCCCTTTACAGTAATTTACCTGTAAATGTGTTTTACAGTAGAAGGGCCCTACCGCAATTTTATTTTACAGTAACATTATTTTACCATTTATTGTAATATTTACTTAATTTTACAATATGATAATTTGCACAGTACTTTTACTGTAATTCATTTACATTTTACACTAGCAGTACAAAACCTTTACTTTAGTATTTACTATTGAATTTAAGAAATTACAAACAAGCAGACATCCCAAGTCTCCTGAAAGTACCGGGAGTCTCCTGCATATGCATAGAGGCATTTAATGTCTCAAAAATGAAGGCGTACAACATTATTTTTATTATTATTTGTTATTATATCAATTTTGAAATGATTTAAAAACGTTTATAATACATTAAATAGATTTTGTGATACAACATTCATTCATTTTCTTTTCAGCTTAGTCCCTTTATCAATCTGGGGTTGCCACAGCGGAATGAACCGCCAACTTATCCAGCATATTTTTTACACAGCGGATGCCCTTCCAGCTGCAACCCGTCACTGGGAAACACCCATACACACTCATTCACACACACACACACTATGGACAATTTTAGCTTACCCAATTCACCTATACCGCATGTTTATTGGACTAGTGAGGGAAACTGGCGAACCCGGATAAAACCCACGCTAACACAGGGAGAACAAGCAAACTCCACACAGAAATGCCACTGGACCCAGCCGAGGCTCAAACCAGTGACCTTCTTTCTGTGAGGCAATTGTGCTACACACTGCGCCACCATGACACCTTGATACAAGATGTTAATTCAAATGATTTTCTGCGTAACTACAGTAGCAGTGCTTGATCACTTTGATTACAGTAGAATATTGCAAATTCCTAATATGCAATAACTTGCTGTAAAAGTTTTTAAAATTGCCCACAATGCAGTGCATATTACAGTAGTGAACTGTAAAGAATGTATGCAGTATTTTACTGGCTGTTTTTGCAGTATTTAACTGTAAAATTGCAGCAAAGTCTAACAGTGATACTGTTATTTTTTGTGGATTAAGTTGTACTTTCTAATTGTTCACCTAAAAAAAACAATGTGCGTAATCAGAATAAACGTCTTAAATATTTTACAAAAAATAAAAATATAACCTCAGCGACACGGTGGCTCAGTGGTTAGCACCGTCGCTTCACGGCAAGAAGGTCGCTGGTTCGAGTCCCGCCTGTAAGGGCATCTGCTGTGTAAAACATATGCTGGATAAGTTGGCAGTTCATTCCACTGTGGTGACCCCTGATGAATAAAGGGATTAAGCCAAAGGAAAATAAATGAATGAATATATAAAACCTTTTAAAAAGCAGATTGAAAGTGAAAAGAACATAATCATAATAGAGTTTTTTTAGCTGAACTATTCCTTTAAGACTGTGGTCGGTATAACCAGCTAAAAGTTGTTTTGCTAGTTTTTTGTCTTTTAAGAGTTGCAAACATAAACTCCCACAAGAAACCTGTACAAAATTGTTATATCACTTCTCATACCCAGTTTTTAAGAAGGAAAAATCACAAGAAACAGACTGGGTTGAAAATAATTGTCAAGTAGAAGCTAGAGAAATGCAGAGAAAATGAGTTGCAAAAAGCTATGCCCCTGAAGCCACAAACAAATCGTCAACAGCATGGGGGAAAGAGAAAAACGCACATTAGCGACAAAAAGTAAAACCAGCAAGCACTTATTTCCCAAAAGTCTGTCACGTACACTGACGTAATAGTACATCTGTTAACTCCTAGAAGCCTATAAAGAGCTACAGAAATCCCATACTCGTCTCTCTCTTTTTTGCACACACATTCACAGTATCCCACACAAACGCAAACACTGTACAAAATGTAATGACAAATGTTTTAATGCACTTTAACTTAATTTAATAAGCTAATCAGGTTCTACCTAATTATTTATTAGCTATAAATAGTTTAACATAATATTATTAGTCAGTCTGATTGAGTTAAGATGACAAGAGTTTGTTAGATTAAACTCAGAGACCTAATAAAAATACCATAATATGTTTGCAGATATTTAAGAAAGAATTTAAGTGAACATTCTTGTTTATCTGAAAAAAAATGCTGAAGTCAGATATTCTGCTTTAAAAATGTGCTTTCCGTCAGAACATCTGTCTTTGTTTTGGTCATTTAAGCCACCCAATGCCAGTTTAGCCAAATATATTTCAGCACCAAGGGGTTGCGTATATTGCATATTGCATTGCTCTCAAATTTGCATATTGCATTTTGCATTGCATTGCTCTCAAAGTGTGCGTCCATGAGCAAAATGCAACCTCCAGTGGACAGTAGCAGCCTCCGAAATATGACGCAGTTTCCCAGAGTTCAACATGAGGTGGTTATTATTTAGCAAATAAAATAAATATTACCAACGCAACCATTAGGTGAGCAGGTTAAATTGTAACCCTGTGTCCTAACAACACGATACATGATGAGATTTGCAGTGATAAGCAATTTGGCTGTTTGCAGCAGACGAAACACGACAGAAAACTAAATACAGCCATTCAGAAGAACACAGTACTGCACTTAATGCATTTGACACCATTGACCATGGTATCCTTATTAATCGCTTAAAGTCTACAGGTGTCCAGGGACATGCCCTACAATGGTTTAAGTCATACTTATCTGACCGTTACCAGTTTGTAAATATAAATGGACAGCCTTCACAAATCAGCCCAGTAAAATACGGGGTGCCTCAAGGATCAGTTTTAGGCCCTTTACTGTTTACAATATACATGCTACCCCTGGGAGACATTATTAGAAGACATGGGATCAGCTTTCACTGCTATGCAGATGATACTCAATTATATATTTCAACTAAACCTGACGAGACGTCTAAACTGTCCAAGCTAACTGAAGATGTTAAAGACTTGATGACCAACAATTATCTTCTCTTAAACTCAAAACAGAATTATTACTTATTGGGCCAAAATCCTGTACACAGCAGATCTCACAACTCGACCTACAATTAGAGGGATACAAAGTTAGCGTTAGCTCTACTATAAAAGATCTGGGTGTCATATTAGACAGCAATTTAACTTTTAAAAATCATATTTCCCATGTCACAAAAACTGCTTTCTTTCATCTGAGAAATATCGCTAAGTTACGAAGTATGCTATCCATCTCAGATGCAGAAAAGCTAGTCCATACTTTTATGACTTCTAGGCTGAACTACTGTAATGCTCTGTTTGCTGGCTGCCCAGCATCCTCTATTAACAAACTTCAATTAGTACAAAATGCAGCTGCCAGAGTTCTTACCAGGTCTAGAAAATTTGATCACATCACACCAATTTTATCCTCCTTACACTGGCTGCCTGTTAAGTTTCGTATTGAATTTAAAATATTGCTTCTTACATATAAAGCTTTAAATAATGTAGCTCCCGTTTATCTAACCAATCTTCTGTCTCGCTACAATCCAACTCGCTCTTTAAGGTCTCAAAACTCAGGGCTTCTGGTAGTACCTAGAATAGCAAAGTCGAGTAAAGGAGGTCGAGCCTTCTCATTTATAGCTCCTAAACTCTGGAATAGCCTTCCTGATAACGTCCGAGGCTCAGACACACTCTCCCAATTCAAAACTAGATTAAAGATCTGTTCAGTAAAGCATACACTTAGTGCACCACTTAGGGGGCTTCCACACAGGTTATGCATCTTGCTGATATACACTGTGAACATCAGCTACGCTAATTATTTTCTTTATTCTCCATTTCCACCTGGGGATACTCTTCCCGAGGCCCCCAGACTATGCAGAGTCACTGATTCGATCCAAGACCAACGACGAGATGATCCCAAGGTTTTTTATATCCTGGACCTGGCCGAATCCTGAGCAGCTACTGCGATGGTCATGGAAGAGTGGAGAACATGAGACTGATTCCTGTGACGCTCCAGAGACAGACGAGTCTTCGCTGAGGCCAGCTTCCAGCCTCCGCCACTGAGACTGCAGCTCTGCACAAGACGTTTGGCCAGCGGAGAAATTAAAATGGTCGTGCCCAACTGAGCCTGGTTTCTCTCAAGGTTTTTTTTCTTCACTTCCGCCTTTAGTGAAGTTTTTTTTCCCTCTCCGCTGTCGCCACTGGCTTGCATGGTTTGGGATCTGTAGAGCTGCGCATCGTTGGATTTGCTCTTCAGTATTTGGACTCTCAGTAGTGATTATTAAACCACACTGAACTGAGCTAAACTGAACTGAACTTAAACACTACAAACTTAACTACACTGTTCCTATTTACTGTGACCTTTTATGTGAAGCTGCTTTGACACAATCTACATTGTATAAGCGCTATACAAATAAAGGTGAATTGAATTCCAATGAAATGGTAAGGTTTATAATCTAATTAACACATATTAAACCTCTTTAACATTGTTAAATGTACATGCTGAATCACTGATATATGTTGGCTTTGAAAGATTACAAATTTATTTAAATATATATTTCATGGTAAAATACATTCTGAGGTAGCCTATATGTGAAACACAGTCTCATGTCGCCAAAGTAATGCAAATTGTCAGTTTTAAAGCACAGCTTTATCTAAGCTTATTGTCTAACAAATGGAAAAGTAACACTTTCAAGCTGGTCAACTGGCCGGACGGGTTCTGTCTCCAGTACTCCAATTGCATGCTTTGTGTTCATGCTAAAATGTATCATGAACGAATACTTATATGCGGATGAGATCTGGGCTGGAAAGGCATTTTTCCCTGCTGACAACAACACTTCATTTGCATGCTTTGTTTAGGTTTGTCCCCACCTCTATGTATCACTGTCTGTAAAATGTATAAGAACTTAGTGTCTGCTGTACTAAGACAGAGTTCTTTCGATGACGTCACAGCGATGCTGAGTTCTTCTTATTAAAGGATTCTGCTTTGAAGATACCCGTTAAGTTCTCCCTGGTTTTTGGCTCAGCTTAGAATTTCACAACAGTTTTGGTGCTGTGAGCCAGATAGAGAAATTCACAACAGTTTAAACTGAGTAACAGTTCTAAAGTTAATTTTCAAATGGTTTATTTTATTTTTAAGATCTGAGGTGAACTAACTACTGCTGCTTTCAGTAGTATGGCTATATGTGTTGTGTAAAATGCCATTCAAACTCACATTATTACCATTTAACACTGAATAAAGAACATGAGGAGTACCTGAGGTGATCATTGTCAGTTTATCCTGTTGTTTAACTGTGAGAAATAGAAGCCGTTTCTAATAGATCAGTTCAAGGTGTTGGTTAGAACAAAAACTCCTTTAAATATGGAGAATATTACTTTTATCAAGTACTGTTGCTTTTAGAACACAATTTAAATCAGCCTTTGTTGGTGTCGTCAGTCTGGCAACCTGTGCTTGTGTTTTGAACCAGGTGTGCAATACCTAGTTCAACCACTGGGTGTCAAATTTAAATAATAATAATAATAATAATAATAATAATAATAATAATAATAATAATAATAATCTCCTCATCCACCACCACATACGACACCTTTAAGGCTGGAAGTATTTTATTTACTGTGCAACGGTATACTTGTTGTGGTAAAATCTAATAAAATTACTATTATAATCTTTCAATTTTAGAATTAAATGTCAAGGATAATTACAAAAAGTATTTTCGTATATATATACACATTTACTTCATGTAATAAATAAACTGTGTTAAATATTCATATTCATTTACTTCCATTTAAATGTTTTCTAATCACTGTAAAGAAACAAAAACTAAAAAAACTGTAATATTAGGTATATTTTCATTTGAAAGTAATGACCATGAAAAGACAAACAATTTTTTTTGGCTTGATTCTAAAATGAGTAAACGTGAATGTACTGTGAAATTTTTAAAGTTACATGTTATTGTTGGATGAATAAATTATTTCACTCAATTCTATTTGTGTGATTTGACAAATATAGACAAAACGATTATAATTTAGTTAAACATTGAACACATCTTACATAATATTGACAAGTTAATTGTACTTGATATAAAATTGGTCAACTTTATTTTTACTTATGTTAAAATTATACTCAATTTTTATGAAGTAAATCTTAAGAGCCATTTTTCAGTGTATGATTTTCTGCAATAAGAAAAAAAAAAAAAAACTGGTCTGTTATAAACCTTCATGCTAATCATTTTTTTAAAGGAATCAATTCTACACTACTAGCTGTCACAGAAAAAAACTATATCTGTCAGTGTATACCTTTGCAAAGCAGTTTGGAGGAATGCTGGGATAATTGCGTGAGAAGTGTGCTATACTTGAGTGCATGTACATCCTTGAACCGTGATTGACAGAATCAAACAAACTCTATATTTCACTTAGCTGAATCAGGCCGTTTATTAAAAACATCTCACGTTGCGCTGTAAATCCTACACGCTTCCAAAATACGTTCTGACAAACCATTAATCTGACGCAAAGTCATTCGCTTCTCTTTGCTCAATTACTTTTCATGATATCAAAGCACAGCCTCTATTCAACAAGAGAGTATAAAACTATAAGAACAACACATATGTATGTCAGGGTAAGATATGAAATGATGTATGACCGGGCACACAAAACACATATGAGGTCTCTATGCCTCTTTCCTCATAAAAAAAAGAAAAGAAATTCTAATCCCTTTTGTCCCGTGGTTACACGCAAGATCTTTGACAATAAATGAATGTGTTGAACAATCTGTAGCTTGTTTCTTAACATAAAAGTACAATTAAACTATCTGACAAAAGTCTTGTCTCGATACCAGTTGTAAGAGCAACAAATAATAACTTGACTTCTAGTTGATCATTTGGAAAAGTGGCAGAAGGTCGATTTTTCGGATGAATCATCTGTTGAACTGCATACCAAACATCACAATTACTGCAGAAGACATATTGGAACCCGCGATGACCCGAGATTCTCACAGAAATCAATCGAGTTTGGTGAAGGAAAAATCATGGTTTGGGGTTACATTCAGTATGGGGGCGTGCGAGAGATCTGCAGAGTGGATGGCAACATCAACAGCCTGAGGTATCAAGACATTTGTGCTGCCCATTACATTACAAACCACAGGAGGGGCAAATTCTTCAGCAGGATAGATCTCCTTCTCCTTCACATCAAAGTTCCTGAAAGCAAAGAAGATCAAGGTGCTCCAGGATTGGCCAGCCTAGTCACCAGACATGAACATTATTGAGCATGTCTGGGGTAAGATGAAGGAGGAGGCATTGAAACTGAATCCAAAAAATCTTGATGAACTCTGGGAGTCCTGCAGGAACGCTTTCTTTGCCATTCCAGATGACTTTATTAATAAGTTATTTGAGTGATTGCAGAGATGTATGGATGCTGTCCTCCAAGCTCATGGGAGTCATACACAATATTAATTATTTTTGCACTGCACCATGACTTTATATTCTATACTGTACATTATTTCTGTTAAGTGATAAGACTTTTGTCCAAGCATAGTCAGACCTTACTGTCCTAATTAAATAATTTAAAATTAAGGCATAATCATATTTTATTTTGGTAAAATAAGCATAATCTAGAGTAATCTTTCATATAAGCCACTTCTGATACTAAATGATCAACAAGAAGTCAAGTTATTGTTATTCCTAAAACTTAGATAGGCAACAAGACTTTTGTCAGGTAGTGTATATATTTTCCAAAAAGATTGTCACTACGGTGTTCTGCGTATTTAAATGTACACTGTAAAAAATACAGATTTACTTTTAATCAACCAGCAAGATTTATTTATTTATTATTATTTTTTATGTATTTATTTTTTCACCAGAAATGACACAGGCTTTTCTCAAAAGATAGTAAGACGATGTACAAAAATACATTGTAGAAATAAAAAAAAAATTCTCAGCTTTTATTTACATTTGAACAACAAAAAAAAAATAAATTCGAATAATTATGAATAATTAAATGAGGTACGAATAATTTCAGGTTCAACTATATAAATATTTATGTTAAATAGAAAAATTTTGTATAGAAATAAACATTTTTATACATGTTTATATATGAAGAAGTATTTATGAGAACATAATAAATACACAGTTCACACAAAATAATTATGTAAACGCAAACTTTTGTTTTGTACGCAATTAGTCATGAATAATCATTTAACATTATATTATATTGTTGTCACAACCTTATATATATATATAAGTAATAATAATCATACCGATCTCATCAGCAAATTACATCAACCCATTATAAATGACAGTACAAGGGTGTTTTACTTTGTACTGTCGGGCAATGAGCAAAATGGGTAATATACAGTATATATACAGTAAAAGTAGTGGGAAATGTTCGAACAAATACATCTTCTGAGAAACACTTTGATGCCCGTTCAGTAGGTTTCACTCACTGTTTCCTACAAGACTATATGAAAGCAGTTGAATTATTGTGTAAATATGGAGACTGAACCTATATTTCCAGTTTATACATCACACACTCGCAAAAACATGCCCTGGAGACTTATACTGTAGAGCAGAATCTCTACTGCTGTGATCTCGCCTATTGAATTTACTGTTACAATCTGCTGCGACTCTCAGTTGTCACAAACCTTCCTGTCAAGAGCAAACCGGTCACACGTGACGAGAGCGCGGCACTATGGGAATTCATGGCGCTTCTGGCTGGGGCTACTCTCCGCTTTAATGTCCTATATTTCTTCAATGCTCCGCTTGTTCAGTGAAATCCATTCCTAAATTGAACACTACCTCAAAGAAAAGACAGACAGATGTCAACATAAATTGAAAAAGGCCCTTTTAGAGAAGGCTGTGGTTTCGATCCACCAGTTTCAAACTCTAATAGTAAAACTCAAATTCAGCAGAAGTGATGTAAAATAAATAGCTTTTAATTCCAGGCAAACTTTTTTATTCGGTAACCTGTCGATTTTGAGCTTTATGTGTCGTTTTATATAATTTTTGGATTTAGTTTTTTGAGTGGACTGTAAAGAAAACATCCAAAATACAATTTTATGCGTTTAGTTTGTTGCACTTTATCAGTTTGTGTTTGTAGATTTCAATTATAGCACACATTTTACAGGTTCTTTTTCGCAAAATGAGATTTTCTCGAGTATGCTGGGCCATAAATCGGCACTTATGAACAGTAAACTTCACAGTTTTATTCAGATCTATATTCTGAAGGTTTTTACCAAGGGATTTGTTCATACACCATTTCTGAATAATGTGAATATACATTTTGTTTTTCTGGCTGTTTGCAGTATTTTCTCATTTATAGAGTGACAAATACAAATACCTCAAATCCCCTTGATAAAAACCTCAACTCTAATATCCAAAAACTAAAAGTTCAGAGTTTTATGCTAGCAATGTATACACATTAGGCATATGTAAATATTAAACTGCTATTTTTAGATATATACTCTTCATAAACATGTCTGTGTTATTGCAAGAATAATTGAGAAAATCTGCTAAGTTCAATGAACCTTAATGTTAGTACTGATAACTCAGCTAAACTATTTCAGCCAGGGCACCTCATATTACTGATCACCCTCCTCATGACATGCCCCCACTCCACCCATCTGCTCTTCACTTTCTATAATAATAATAATAATAATAATAATAATAATAATAATAATAATAATAATAGTAATAATAATAATACTAATAATGATAATAATAATAACAATAATAGTAATAATAATAATAATAATAATAATAATAATAATAATAATAATAATAATAATAATAATAATAATAATAATAATAACAACAACAATAATAATAATAGTAATAATAATAACAATAGTAATAATAATAATAATAATAATAATAATAATAATAACAATAATAATAGTAATAATAATAAATAAAATCAGGCCTTTATAATAATAATTATAAAATAATAATAATAATAATAATAATAATAATAATAGTAATAATGATAATGATAACAATAATAGTAATAATAATAATAATAATAATAATAATAATAATAATAATAATAATAATAATAATAATAATAATAATAATAATAATAATAATAATAACAATATTAATATTAGTAATAATAATAATAATAATATTCACCATCATTATTAATATTATTATTTTTAAAGTAGGATTTTTTTTCATTTCTTAATAAATAATAAATATTAAATTTCATTTCTTAATAAATAGCCTCATTATTTATTTATTTTATAATTTATTTATGAGATTAGAATAGCCTATGTGTTAGCTTCTGTAAGTGATTTTATGTTTTAGAATAGAATGTGGATTATTCTCAATAATATTTGTAGAATCATAGGAATTAATATGGAAAACGAGTACATGTTTTTACCAAAACTAAAATTGGATTGTTTTTAAGTGCGTGTGCGTGTAAAACAGTATAATTTGCATAAAGAAATGATGGGGTTCTTCTCTAAAGAAGTTGTTACCACCTCATTTAGAGCATCATTATGGGCGTTTTACATTACGTGGTTCAAATGATGGATCTGCGACAGACAAATTACGGGTTTTGTGGAAACACTTGTCACTACGTCGTTCTTTTTCCAAACGACGCATCATACTATGATAGTTCAGCCGTGAGTTAGGTCGTAGTTTGGGAAACGCACCCCTGTTCCGGGACCTTGCTATTTACAAATTAAGCACCGATTTCAGCTGAACTTCTGCTTTAAAATGTCAGCTAATTTATTAAAACTTAACTTAGCAAGTCCACAGTACTTAAACCAAGTAGTTGGCTCAGCTATTTAACTCTATCAACTAAACATTTTAAGTTGGAAATACTTAAAATAAGGATAAAAAATGAGTCAAAGCAAAAAGATAACTCAATAGTTAAATATTTAAGTCAAAGAATATAGAATACACAAGACATGTCACTTGTATAGTTTTGAATGGTGAAAAGTGTAACGGTCAATATGGCGAATGAAGCCCTGCATACTGGTACAGGAGACAATCATTGATTGCTATAAACTGACGTTTCTCTAGGACTGATGTTGGTTTTGTGACAGGTTCTGTGGTCAACAAGCGCATCTGAATCTCTGCGAGTACTTGCTTCACTGACATAAGAAATATATCCACATAAAGCTTAAAATCTATACTCTTAAATGAATCAACTACACTTGAAAACAAAAGTTTTTTTGGTTTTGTTATATGTATGAAACCAACGTGAGGTACAGTCCGCCCTGTCAAATACACATCACATGATAGCAACTACTCAAATGCCCACAAACTTGTAAACAAAGAGTCGCTGTCATTTTGGGAGGAGACTTGCCATCAAGTCCAAGTTGTGGATTACTTCAGAAGACCAACATGATCAGACGATCATTATCCACAGGATGATAATGTCTAAAACTGCAATAAATGAGGTCGGTGTCGTGATCTCGTTCCTTTCAAGTGCGCATGTGCATTAGCTTGGGTAACTTGAAAAAAAAAATGCAGATTTCAGGTGATTCAAATGTTTAAAAATGGAACCTTTAAGACAGATGTTGTTTAATTTTATTGGTGATTCCTAATATGTAATGTAATTGTAAGCTTGGCTAACAGTTTTGGAGAATTTGATGTTTCCCCATTCAAACGTATTCCCGAACATACAACTGAGTTCAGATGCAAAAACCTCTAGATGCCATCTAAAACTTCCCCCAAATATGAGCATTTTTCACAGCCTTCTATGTTTATGTTCAAGTATTTCACTTTAAAGGCAATGAAAAGAACTTATTCGTCACTATAAAAGTACAATTTCTGAGCCTACATTTAAGAGTCGGAGAAAATTGCTAATTTTAGGAGAAAATATTGAACAGTATTTAGAGGTTTTTGCATCTAAACTCTTCATATACTGTCCAAGTGGTGTTTCAAAGATGGCCGCAAATAGACCTGCACAATTAATCGAAAAAAGATCGCAATCTCGATTCGACCCCCTAGACGATCTTAATCCAGCATTTCTACGATTCTGCCAGCCAAGTTCAGGAGAGAAGCAAAGGCGGCTGCACGAGTCTTTTCATTGTTTCACATACATTGCTCAGCAACATGGACACCTCCAAATGATGTTGAATGAGTCACATACTGTATTTATAAGGTATAATTCACCTAAAAATGTCATTTTTGTCTTCATATAATGGTGTATTCGCGGCCGGGAAATCACACGTGACTTAAGCTGCTGACCGTGAGCTGTTACCACAGACAGGGCGCGCGCGCGTCTACTTTATTGAACAGAACCTGCATAGGCTGTGAGTAACAGGTAATAAAGTTGTAAATATTATTCAGTTTGTGGCACAGAGTGATCGTTTGAGAGCCACGCGAGAAGTATGAACAGCACTTAGCAGTGAAAATGAAAGCGAAATGCGTGCACATCATTTAAATAATCATATCGCATAATAGAGTTATGATTGCGACAAGCATTTGATATGTTTTTCTTTCATAGCGAACACACAGCTGTGCATGAAAATAAATGTTTACAGTGTCAGTATAACTACTCTAGCCTATATAATGTTGATTTTACCAGTGAATTAAATGGTCTAATAATGTTGTCAATGACAGATTGCAAGCATAGGCCTATCTCAAACATAATTCAACATCAGAATTATTATAAGTAGAATAGAATTATTTATAGAAACCAGTAGACCTACACAATATTATTATTGTTGTTTTACCATATGTTTGAGAAAAAACAATAATAATTGCCGACTCATATTAAGCTTTATTTTACATCTACAGAATCGTGAGAAAATCGTGATCTTTATTTTAAAGAGCACCTATGGTAAAAAATCGAATTTTCAAGCTGATTGGACAGACATATGTGCATGTATGGTGTATAGACCGTCATATTGGGGTGATATAAGCACACCCAGTGCTTTTTTTTAAATTTAACAACATAAAAAACGGTGGACCAATTGAAGCGATTTTCAGATCGACCACAACTTTACGTAGGAGTATGGTCCCCCCGCCCACCAATATTGATTGACAGGCGCGTCATCATATCCTCAGTTTGTTGATTCACGTCCGCCATTTTCAGTCGAAGCGATATCACTAAAGGAACACTCTTGCTCTATTTTTAGATGCAAGGCTCATTGGGCTCAACACAAGTTCAATATTCTCCACATTATCGCTCTAATCGGAATTATTGGTTGTATCTTTAGGTAGGTTTGCAAACATGTGTACTTCTCATTGAGTCTACCTTACACTTCTGCCGTTTGCATTTCTCGCGATCACAGAAGCTCCCTGTGATCTTAACTAGGTGCTGCTGTACCTGACGCTGTGCCATGCGTTTTAGAATTCTAAACATAGGTTTCTATCAGGGTACACACAACGGCGCGACGATTCGGGACACTTCATGTTTCTGCCGCGCCACAGAGAGTGTCTGGTGTGCCATGTCGCGGCTTCGAGCGACGCATCCCGTGCCTCAGTCAAAGTTAATTCAGTGTGCGTGGTTATTAGTCTCGGTGTACAAGCTCGGTATTTGAAACTAGCACACAGTTGGCTGTAAAACTATACAAAGACACAAATGATTTTATACTCTCTGCTTGGTCTGTGTCCGAGTCGTATATGTACGACTGATTGCTGATCCTCTCACTCCTGCTCCTTCTCTCAGTCTGCCCAAACACAGAGCGGGTGAGCTCATGGCTCCGCCCCCTTGTTACGTTGGGCGGGAAGCCGAAACTAGTTTACATGTGAAGCAACACACCCATAAATCAGCGAGCTGTGGACACGCCCCCAACATGACACTTTTTAACACATTATAATAAAAAAATCTGAATTGTGTTTTAAACTGAACCTAAACTGGCACACTCAGAAGAACCATAATATTAATATTAAATCATAAAAAAAGAGGTAAACTATGTGCTCTTTAAGCAAAAAAAATTGTGATTCTGATTTTAGCCAGAATCGTGCAGCTCTAGCCGCAAAGTAAAATGACTTCCCTTAAAGAGACTTTGTTTAAGTTCAGTGAACATTTTTCACATTGTACTGCTATGTACCGTTAACAGTCTGAACTTTGAAGTCTTAACTTTAAAAAAAATGTAATTACATTAGAGCTGTTGCGCACTTTGATGCAAGTCAAATAAATATTGGCAACACTGGATTTAAACATAATTGAAAGCATTTTAAGGAAGAAACAACGAAACCAATTGTTCAGCTTACAGATGGTTGCTCAGATGCCCAAATAGGCATTTCTTGGCCACAATAAGCCCCAGAGTAGACCAGGCTTTAGGCCAATCCTCAAAAGTTTGGCTATATCAGATTAGACCCTTCCAGAATTTGGGGCCTGGGCTTTCATCCACTGTCTCATCCCATGTTGGAGCTCTAAACTGGAGGTTCGGGGTACGATTGGCCAAGTCTCCTTTCAACCTGTTTGTCTGTTTATTACAGCTTCAGCCATGAGCCTTGACGTCCCACATTAATCCACCTACTTCCTGTCACACACGTGTTATGAATGAAGGACACCGGTGGAAGAACGCAGGGAAGATTTCATTTTTCCACTGCAGTTTTTTTTTCCATTCTGCTGGCAGAGCAGATGGGAGGGTGATGGATGTGCCCATGTGAGGTCTGGGTTGGTGAGGAGCGAAAGCGAGTGAATGGAAGCGAATGGAAGAGCGTGTGCCGCCCCGTGTCGTCAAAAAGCTGCCAGCCGCACAGCATGCATACATCAACGGGATGCGACGTGGCGGAAAGAAGGAGCGAGCTGACAGGCAGATAAGCGTGGCACTGACAGGTCTATCTATCACATGTCTTTATCCGTCATGTTAAGGTTTGTTTTTTCAGATGACTGGACATCTGTGTATTCATTTGTTTTTGGGGGGATTTTTTTGTCTTCATTCGAGAGCTGAATATTACAGATACCGTTCACAGTTCAGCGGTTCAAAATGTCAAACTTTGAGCAGTGCTGCAAACAAGAACAGCAAACTTGGTGGTTTTTAAAATAAAATAAAATAAAATAAAATAAAATAAAATAAAATAAAATAAAATAAAATAAAATAAAATAAAATAAAATAAAATAAAATGAAAATAAAATTTAATAAAATTAAATTAATTTAAATTAAATCAAAGTAAAGTAAATAAAATAAATAAAATAAAATAAAATAAAACAAAATGAAATAAAATAAAGTTAAATTAAATCTAAGTAAATTAAATTAAATAAAAATAAATAAATAAATAAATAAATAAAAAAAATAAAATAAAATAAAATAAAATAAAATAAAAT